>NC_091182.1:35703288-35912718 GCF_040958095.1 Procambarus clarkii
TTTTTAAAAGATTATTAGCAAATTTACAGAAATGGTGCATTCGGAAGACAAAACCAATTTTTCACTTTTGACAATTGAGCACCTGCTACATCCAGATTCTAGGGAGGAAAGGAAGGACGATCTTACTGGATCCCATAGCCTCTCCGAGGCACAAACCAGGCTTTTACATAACCCCCCCCCCCCCTGCACCCGAGCTTTTTAAAATAGTAAATGCCACTATTTTTGCAAAATTATTACGAGATCTATTATTCTAATAAGAGTTTGATAAAATACAAACCCTGGGGCCATAGAACGGCTATTTAATCCCCTTGAACGGACCTGTGCATGGGCCACTGAGGCATCGAAAAAAAACAGACCGGCTTGGGAAAAAAGCAAAATTGCCGGTCTATGGCCCAGCTGATGGCTGTGCATGAATGGCTAATGGCTGTTAGTTATGGAGCTAGGTTAGACTATGTATGTTTAAATCTCTGATTTAAACAGAGCCAGTGTTCAGTCAAATAACTGAATTTATCAAATCTTATCCTTGTATAATATACAAGCTGATGTGAGATCCCTGTCTACAGGTGGACTGGAACTATTATCCAGTAGGCAGTCTACTGTATTTTATCAAACCGTTATTAGTATAATAGATCTCGTAATAATTTTGCAAAAATAATGGCATTTACTATTTTTAAAAGATTATTAGCAAATTTACAGAAATGGTGCATTCGGAAGACAAAACCAATTTTTCACTTTTGACAATTGAGCACCTGCTACATCCAGATTCTAGGGAGGAAAGGAAGGACGATCTTACTGGATCCCATAGCCTCTCCGAGGCACAAACCAGGCTTTTACATAACCCCCCCCCCCCCTGCACCCGAGCTTTTTAAAATAGTAAATGCCACTATTTTTGCAAAATTATTACGAGATCTATTATTCTAATAAGAGTTTGATAAAATACAAACCCTGGGGCCATAGAACGGCTATTTAATCCCCTTGAACGGACCTGTGCATGGGCCACTGAGGCATCGAAAAAAAACAGACCGGCTTGGGAAAAAAGCAAAATTGCCGGTCTATGGCCCAGCTGATGGCTGTGCATGAATGGCTAATGGCTGTTAGTTATGGAGCTAGGTTAGACTATGTATGTTTAAATCTCTGATTTAAACAGAGCCAGTGTTCAGTCAAATAACTGAATTTATCAAATCTTATCCTTGTATAATATACAAGCTGATGTGAGATCCCTGTCTACAGGTGGACTGGAACTATTATCCAGTAGGCAGTCTACTGTATTTTATCAAACCGTTATTAGTATAATAGATCTCGTAATAATTTTGCAAAAATAATGGCATTTACTATTTTTAAAAGATTATTAGCAAATTTACAGAAATGGTGCATTCGGAAGACAAAACCAATTTTTCACTTTTGACAATTGAGCACCTGCTACATCCAGATTCTAGGGAGGAAAGGAAGGACGATCTTACTGGATCCCATAGCCTCTCCGAGGCACAAACCAGGCTTTTACATAACCCCCCCCCCTGCACCCGAGCTTTTTAAAATAGTAAATGCCATTATTTTTGCAAAATTATTACGAGATCTATTATACTAATAACGGTAAATAAATAATAAATAGTAAATAAATCAAAATCAGTTACATTATTTTATCTTATTCATAGCATAAATGTTCTCGAAGATTACTAAAAAGAAATTGAATTAGACTACAGCAAATTGGCAAACTTTACCTTGTATCTGTTTCCACCGAGTTTGTTTGGGGCGTTCTTCAACATATCAGCAATACTTGTCTCAACATCTCTTTCAGTTGCATTAGTGTGGGTGTTGATACAGGCTTCTGGAAATTTATAAGAATTAATTAATATATATAATTATAATTCACTTTGCTATTCCCCATTCCACAGTCCTCTCGTCCTTCCCACTTCCCTGTCCCCACATCATCCCCACTATTCCCACTTCCCTGTCCCATCGTCCTCCTTACCATTTTCCCCTCCCCTGTCCTTCTTCCTCCCCCACCATCTCCCATTCACCTGTCCCTTTGTCCTCCCCAGCATTCCCCTGTCCCCACCATCCCCAACTCCCCAGTCCCCTCGTCCTCCCCACCATTACCCTCTCCTCTGTCCCCTCGTCTTCCCCACCATACCCCCCTCTCGTCCTCCCCACCATTCCAAACTACCTCATCCGATGCATTCTATAATGGTCTGATGCTTCCATCAGAAAATTGGGAACATCAAATGATCTGATATTCCCATCACTGAAAAATAAGAACAGCTAAAAAAATGAAATGAAAAAAATAAAAAAATAAACTATACTCATGAAATGAACAGTATGGTAAACAACACAGCTCAATTTCAATGCAATGTCACACAAAATTATTAAATCGAAATGAAAATAAATTGAAATCTATGAAAATTCAAATTATCAATACAATCGGAAATATTGAAATAATATCGCAACATAATATAGTGTGGGTTGCTCTTACGTGCAACAGACGGTGCTGTTTTTCAAAAAAGGCATGGTTTTACCTGTCACAAGTGTGGCATCTATACTTATACTCACGAAATGAACGGTATGGTAAACAACATAGCTCAATTGCAATGCAATGTCACAATAACATTTAATAACAATAATAACAATAACATTTAAATATACTTTAAGATATAATCTAGAAGAAAATAAGAACATTGAAACGGTTCATGAACTCGATTTCAATAAAGGACACTATGGGGAACTTTGAAAAACAGTTAATGAGTATAATTAGACAGACTTGTTGCTAGGCAGAGGAGTAAATAATGAGATATATGGCAAATTTTGCAAAATATACGGCACACAAACATTCATACCCAAACAAAGCAAAATGCTAGGTAAGAACAAAGCAGTTGGCCCGTAGGGGAAAGGAGATACCCACAAGACTGGAATACAAGTCATTAACAAGCACACAAGTACTACACTACACAACAACCGCACTACTACCAGAACTGGACGAATCACTACCAAAACAACACATTGCACATCACTACCAAAACAACACAACACAACACAAGCATTGGCAAAGAATTATAGACCAGTTGCACTAACATCCCACATAATAAAATTATTTGAGAGTGATCAGGAGTCAGATTACTAGTTTTATAGAGACCAATGACCTCCACAATCCAGGCCAACAAGGATTTAGAGCAGTTTCTATGATCGAGCCACTGAGATCTATAAAGAATTCTGATCAAGAAAGAGATCTAGGGGTGGTTTTAGATAGAAAACTATAACCTGAGGATCATATTAAGAACATTCTGCGAGGGGCCTATGCTACACTTTTTAACTTTAGAATTGCTTTTAAATACATAGGTCAAAAAGTTTTAAAAGTTTTAAAAGTTTTTTAAACCTCTCGTGTATCATGAGTGTGTTAAAGCATCAGATGGTGCATTCAGATGATGAATATTACCTAGTTCCTTCATCTGGGAAGAATGAACACATATTGGTGCATTCGGATGATAAAAACTAACTACTGTAGTTTAATTGATCAACAGACTGTATATCATATGCAGACTGTATGTGGATCTGCGGGCCACTCCAAACAACAGCCTGGTGGACCAAGCTCCACCAGGGCTAAAGCACAAAGTGATATAGATGTGATAGAGAAACTAGGTCAAATGGAGGAGTAGGTCTGTATATTAAACAGCACCTGACGTGCACAGAGCTACTAAACTCAATGTGGTGGTAGAGTGGTGGGGGGGGGGGAAACATTGCAGAAAAAAACAAAAATACAATTTGGTCAACAAAACAGCATTGTTTAAAATAGAAGACATGGGTTGTCATTTTGGGGGTAAGGTAGGTTACATTGAGTTAATTAGTTAGTACTTAGTTTTTATCTTAAACTGGTTGGGAGAGGTACAGTGTTGCTGTGCTGGTGAAAGAACACCTAAAGGTAAATTAAATAATGATTGCGAATCCACAAGAAGTTGACATAATATCGCTAGAGATCTGCAATCAGGATGATAAACTTTCCTTAAAGAATTTGACAAACACTTGCTGATAGGACATGAAGTAAATGAAATGTATGTCAAGTTTTGTGAAATATATGATAAAAGCACAACAAAATTTGTACCAAAGGAGAGATGCAGAACTAGGAAAAGGGGTTTGTTCAACAGAAATTGCGAGAGGGCCTGAGACCCAAACACACACAAATGGAATCAATATATAGCAAGAGGCCAAACCCCCAAACATACAAGCGATGCAAAGATGCGAGAAACAGCAGCAGCATTAAGGAGAGGGACTTAAGGACCATAAATAAAGTGTGAAAATAAACTCGAGTAAATTTTTTTAACTACTCTCGACAGTGAAGAAAAACAAATATTCAGACGATTTGTGTTAGAATCATTAATCTTACACTTTCGGTCATATTCAACAACACAAATACATACACACACATTCCTGTTGCTGTAGCAAGTGAAGAATTACACACACAGATCACAATAACGTGATGCATCAAATGAACAAATCCACAAGGGCCGTGACGAGGATTCGAACCTGCGTCCGGGAGCATCCCAGACACTGCCTTAATCGACTGAGCTACAACAGGGTAAAAGGGTTGAAACCGAAGTTCTACTGAACTTACTGGATCCCATAGCCTCTCCGAGGCACAAACCAGGCTTTTACACAACCCCCCCCCCCTGCACCCGAGCTATGTCAACAGGCCGTTCTCCCTCTTCGCCCTTCCGAATGCACCATATCAGTAAATTTTTTAATAATCTTTTAAAAATAGTAAATGCCACTATTTTTGCAAAATTATTACGAGATCTATTATTCTATAGAATAATGCATATAAATGCATATATGCATATAAATACAAAACATAAATACAAAAGTAAATGTAAATAATTTTACCTTGCACCTAGATCCACCAAGCCTGTATGGCGCGCGTTTCAGTACTTCGGAAATCTAGAACTATCTTGAATCTCTAATCTGCAATGAAACAATACATATTATTGCACTTACCAAAACATGGATGAATGTAGAAAATACAGAACTATTAGCTGAATATCAAATAAATGGATTTAATCTATTTCACACAGATAGATATATTACACCGTGTATATTAGGTAATACCTAACATACACGCCTCCACACACACTACATTTGAAATGTAGTCTCAAAAAGACTACATTTCAACAGCAAAGATTACTCCATAAAAAAATAATTAAATTATTGACCAACATGAGAGAGGGTTAGCCAACATGAGGGTTGTGTTGATTGCCTGAAAATATTTAAATTGTGTAATGTATTGAATGGCATTTTTCAAGTTACAACATTTTTTAAATTACTGAACTAGGTTCTAGGCTTTGCTAGGCTTAATTCAATTATTACAGATAAGCCTAACCTAGCCTAGAACCCAGTGGGTTTTCTTCCTATTGGGGAGTGTTGTACATGCCTCGCCTCCACATACACACTAGCACAGCCAGGCCTCGCCTCCACATACACACTAGCACAGCCAGGCCTCGCCTCCACATACACCAGCACTGCCAGGCCTCGCCTCCACATACACACTAGCACAGCCAGGCCTCGCCTCCACATACACCAGCACTGCCAGGCCTCGCCTCGCCTCCACATACACCAGCACTGCCAGGCCTCGCCTCCACATTTAAACCAACCAAGCCCACAAATACGTTAACATGGACCAGCATTACACCGTCTAACATACTCTGTCAGATGTAACAACTAAATTTGTGAATTCAAGACCAAATCTATTGTCTAACACAGTGTTAGTACGAGAAAAACATTACTTACATTCGAAGCCGTGTTTTAAAATGGCGGCGGTCTTGTACTGACGCTCCAAACTGTGTGTTCGTTTGCGTATGATGAACGTGTGACAATTTACTACAACAATTATTTAATTATTCTTATTCTTTATTTTAATATTTTTAGGGTACATGAAATTTCAAACTTATTTGCACACAATAATATAATTGCATTGTCATAACCTTTATATATTACGGAAAATACGATGACATGAACGAAGTCAAAGTGAAGTTGAAGTCAAAGTCATTCGCCGAACGTATTAGTCATTTTTTTTCATACATACATAGTTGATTTACAAACATAATGTTGGATTTATAGATAGAGCTAGTGCATACAATACCTAAAGCCACTATAGTAGGCCTATATAGCATTTCAGGCAACCGGGCAGTATATATGGACCCCTTACTCAAATCTCTGAATATGTTAGATATTAAGTCCCTGCACATACTCTCATGTGTATTTTATATATATAAAACGCTGCACTGTAATGTCAATCCTGACCTTAAAAGCTTCCTAGAAGGTTGTAACAGATCCCATGAGCACCACACCAGAAACAAATACCTATTTGATATTCCAAGAGTACGACTTAGTCAAACTAGAAATGCTTTACAAATCAAGAGACCTCGAATGTGGAATGACCTTCCCAATTATGTTAAAAACTGTACCTCTCCCAACCAGTTTAAGATAAATAAAGATAAATTTATAAGTTAAGAAAAATTCCACAAATCAACAACCCTGTTACTGACCCTGTATTTACCCAAGTCTTTCCTAAATCTAAACTTATCCAATTTATACCCATTGTTTCGTGTTCTATCTTGTGTTGACAATTTTAATACCCTATTAATATCCCCTTTGTTATATCTATTCAGGAAATTGTGGTTGATCTCGAACCCATTGATAATGTGACGACTTATACAGAATTTTGTAACTATATCATCAAGATTGTAACCAGCTTAGCTAAATGTAGTGTGGGGTTCAGTCCCTAAGCCCATATATGTGCCTCTCTAACCATTTAGGTTACAGGGCAAAAACATAAAAACAAAGGTAACTGCAGAAGGCCTATTGGCCCATACCAGGCAGCTCCTATCTATAACAGATAAACACTAAGTACTACCTAATTAACTCAATGTAACCTACCAACCTAACCCCCAAAATGTCAATCCATATCTTTTATTTTAAACAATGCTGTTTTGTTGACCAAATTGTATTTTTACTCTTTTTCTGTCATGTTTCTCCCACCCCTGTTTTTTCCCTTTTTTCTTATTTTTTCTCAACATAATTCATACTTTAATTATGCGGATCAGGACATCACCTGATCAAACACATCAAACATCGTTTGACCACCATCAAACACACACATTTCGTGTGTGTTTGACGCTCACTGATATGTACCAGCGTTGTTTTATATATGGTGCTATTCTATCTTACGCTTTGTTGCTCTTTTTTACCTACGGGCTCATAGAACATTCTATTGCGAAAACATTGGCACAAAAATGAATGACGTACATACAATAATAATGTCAGGACAGTGATATAATTATAAACTTTCAAAGCACTGTATCGCCCATGTGTCGTCTTGTCACCAATACTGGGTAACAGTTCCGCCACTTCCCACACTCTTGCGGGTGGGCAGCGACCATTATTCTACGTTTATATTCATATCACCGTGTTGGGAATTTCATTGCGAGTACATTGATACCAAAATTAACGCTGTAGGACAAGTGTGGAAGTGATAACAATCCCAAGAGTAAAAACATTTTGTTGCTCTTGGGCACTCACGGCGAGTCATCTACGTAGGTATTTATTGGGTGCTGGTATTCATATAACTTTTGGTGACCGTTTTTGCTGATTTTCTTCTAGAGAATGTTATTGCGAACACGTTGGTACCAAAATGAAATACATAGCTCGAGAACTAAGGTCAGGAGAGTAAAAAGAGTATACACATTTTTGTTTTGACGCTTAATTAAGGTTATTGTGAGTACTCATCGCCTGCCTAGAAACTGGAACTAGTAATTCCATCTATCATACATATCATACAAGAGGAGCCACACATCTATGGATCATCCAATAAAATCAGCAGACTTCTAGATGTTACTACTGCTCGGCTTAGACTCGGTTACAAGTATCTCTGGGAATTCTCATTATCTGCTGATGTAGACCTGACCAAATGTAAACTGTGTCAACAAAATTATTCGCACACCCTCCGTCACTATGTGATGGAGTGCGAAAAGATACATGAATTTAGAGACAATTCTATAACCAATGTTCCAGCGATGTGTCAATATTTCATTCAAAATGATCTGCTACCAGAAATTTTAGCCAAATATCCCCAGTTTGCTAACTGTAGATAACAACTAAGTGATTGTAACCTATCCACCGCTGCCCACTGGATGGGGGACGGTGTGCAGGACAAACATATAAATTTTGATACTAGCTCTCCACATATGTCAGTTGCTTAATTTAGAACCTGTACTTGAGGTCGATCTCGAACCCATTGTTGATGTGATGACTTATATTGAATTTTGTAACTAGCTCATCAAGATTGTAACTTGCTTAGCTAAATGAATTGTGGGGTTCAGTCCCTGAGCCCATTATGTGCCTCTGTAACCCTTTCCACAACCGCCCACAAGATGGGTATGGGGTGCATAATGGGGTGGGGTGTCTTGGCCAAACGTGCCACATCAAAACCACAAGTTGACATTGAATGTGAATTAACAATGAGACAAGTAAGATTTATACTAATACATTTATACTAACTCTGTTGAGCGTTGACCATTTATACATCAAATCTGTTGATGTGAGCACTTTAGTTTAGTCTGCCGTTTAAAGAAAAAAAGAGCATATCAATGGTATATCACAGAAAACGAATTTATCATAAACTCATGTATTTGTCTTATCATATTGAACTGCATTCATATTTTTAATATATAACAATATGAATATACAAATTTCTGTAAATCCCCTACCTTGTTGGAATCTGTGGAAATGAATGAGCAAATGTGCTGGCTGAAGGCGCTGAAGGAAACCACATTGGTTTCATTTTGGATACAAATGTCCATGGAAATTCAAAATGGAAACTAATTATATAGTTGAACCTGCAGAGACGAGTTTAAGAATCTGTGTTGAGAGTGATGGACACAGCCTTCACAATTATACTTCAGAGAATGTAAACATCTAAGAGTCATTAGAAATATGTGTAGAATAATAAACCCTACATTGTTTGAGTTAGGGAAAACACCATTTGTGATATATAGATACTATAGCTGTTCCTAAAGATTCACCCTTTTTTGCACCAGCAAGATAACATATAAGATTTTAAGAGTTGACGAATGTTAATATTCTTGTTTGATAAACTGTGAACTTGAGACATAGTTAATAAGAACATATTAACACAACAAAATGTTTTCAAAATCCTTAACACCACTTTCCAGCAACTTATATAATTTATATAAATTATTTTAGAGAATAATACATAAATTATATATTTAAACATGATATAGTGTTTAGTGGAATGTATAAGGAGTCAAATTGTGTTAAAAAGAGCAATTTTTAGAAAATTTGGAAAAATACTTTTTTCTGTTCAAATTATAACTAAATGGATTATAAAGGTTTCACTCAGCCAATATATATCATTCACAATTTATTAATGAATTTTACAAAAAAACACCATAAATTTTATATTTAAACATGTAAAAACTATTTGTTTTACATTTGGAAGAAAATAATTGTAGAAAAACAATTTATAATTAAACCTTTGTGTTTGGATTTTTTGAGTAAAAGTTTCTCAAAGGCTCTCCTGCACCATTCTCAATGCAAATCATTCCCACACCTATGGCAAGAGATAGGCGAACGTTGTGTAGATGATTTGTGTTTGCTGGGAGGTGGGTAATAGACAGATTGAAGTCCTGTAAGTACAATGCCCACCTGAGGATGCATTTATTCTTCCCCTTCATCTGAGTCAGGAAGACTAGTGGGTTATGGTCCATGTACACTTCCACTATATTACCTATGAATTAAACTTCAAACTTTTTACATGTTAACACTAGCACCAACGCCTCTTTTTCTACCACTGAATAATTGCGTTGCACCTTGTCAAATTTCACAGAGTAATAATATACTGGGTGTTCCACCTGATCATCCCCAGTTTGCAACAACACTGCACCAGCACCCGAGTCAGACGCGTCAACATGAATTTTAAACAGTCGGTCGAACCTTGGACTAGCAAGCACTGGGGTGGACGCTAAGATCAATTTCAAATTTTTAAATGCCTCTGCACAGTCTGATGACCACTTAAATTTAATGGCCTTCCGCAACAAGTCTGCGAGAGGAGTGGCAACACTGGAAAAGTTCTGACAAAAGCGTCAATAGTACGCACACATACCGATAAATCTTTGAACGTCCTTTTTAGACTTTAGCACTGGATACTCCAGAATGACACTGATTTTATCTTGCCGAGGTAACACTTTTCCTTGGCCCACTTCATAACCAAGGTACGTCACTGTGCCTTGGCCAAAATGACACTTTTTTGCATTTAAGATAAGATTTGCCTTTTTCAAGATTGCGAACAACTGGCGTAACCTAGCTATGTGGTCAGCCCAATTACTGTCAAAGAGCACGATATCATCTAAATACGCCCGACAATTTGGCACCTTAGCGAGCAAAGAGTTCATGAGTCTCTGGAACGTGGCAGTGGCATTACTCAAGCCGAACGGTAACACTTGATACTCAAAAACACCCACGGGTGTCACGAACGCAGTTAGATGTTTAGCACGTTCAGTGAGTGGAATTTGATAATACCCCCTCGAGAGGTCGAATTTCGAGACGTACTTGGCGTTTCCCAGCTCGTTGATGCAGTCCTCGAGGAGGGGCAGCGGATAGGCATCCACAATGATCACCTTGTTGAGCTGCCGATAGTCGGTGCATAATCGCCAGGAGCTGTCTGGTTTGGGGACCAAAAGGCAGGGCGAGCACCAAGAGCCCTGGCTCGGCCGGATGAGGCCATGCTGGAGCAAGAAGTCGACCTCCTTCCGTACGATGGCCTTCTTTTCTGGACTCATCCGATAGGGTTGAAGGCGAATGGGGGTGTAGTCCATCAACTCGACATCATGGCAAATGGCATCAGTCTGGGTCGGGACCTCCCCGAACAGACTGGAGAATTCATCAACCAACGACTGCACCTCTTCACGTTGGGCCATCTGCAAATGGGACAGTCCCTCCTCCACAGCATTCACAGAACTAGAATTATTGAGAATGAGATTAGCTGGGTCCCCAGAACAATCATCCCCTCCCTCACTGGAAATGGAAACATTGGTTAGTGCAATGGGCCTGGGGCCCTGGAACTTCTTCAGCCGATTTACATGTACGAGCATTACCTGGTTACGCTTGTCAGAGTGCCTCACTTTGTACGTGAGGTCCCCAGTCTTTTCAGTCACAATGTAGGGGCCTTCGTACTTGTGGGACATAGTATTCCCTAGTCGAGGCTTTAATACCAGGACAGGGTCGCCAGGCTGAAATACCCGCAACTTAGATTTAGCATCGTTTCGTTCTTTCATCTTTTCTTAGGCCTTCCCAAGATACTTTAGTGCCGCCGCCTTGCAATCCTTGAGTCTCTGGTGGTGTTGCGCAAAGAAAGCCGAACCTTCGGTTAACGTTACGTTCCCTAACAGATTCTCCTGTAACATTTGCAAGGGTCCACGAACTTTATGGCCAAAGACTAACTCAAAAGGAGAACAACCCAGAGAACTCTGTAATCCCTCTCTAGCCGCAAACAAAACATACGGTAAATTCTCATCCCAGAAGGTGTGGGAACTCTCGCACGATGTCTTCAACATCTGCTTCAGAGTTACATGGAAACGTTCAATTACCCCCGGACTCTGTGGATGGTATGGGCAGGAAACCTTATGAGTTATTCCATGGTCCTTACAAAATTGTTAAAAAATATCAGACTTAAAGTTAGTACCATTGTCAGTTTGCACAACCCGAGGCAGTCCAAAAGTGGAAAAAAAATTGCAACATACGAGCAAAAACAGTTTTTGCTCGGATGTTCCTTACAGCAAAAGCCTCTGGGTAACGAGTAGTGATACACATCATCGTGATTAGGTAAATATTACCAGACTTAGTTCTAGGTAATGGTCCAACACAGTCCATTACCACATGAGAAAATGGTTCCTCTGGCACGACACTAGGCCTTAGAGGAGTTTTAGGTGGAGTCTGGTTTGGTTTCCCAACCAGTTGACAAACAATACACACATTACAAAATTTTGCCACATCGCTTTTCAGCTTGGGCCAGAAAAAATACTTTAAAATTTTGTGATACGTAATATTAATACCTTGATGTCCCCCCATAGGATCATCATGAGCAGCTGCCAAAACTCTTTCTCTATGGCAGGTCGGCAACAAAACCTGGTGGACTACCTCCCACTCATTTGACAAGGGAGCACTCTGTGGTCTCCATTTTCTCATCAAAATCCGATCATTGAAGTAGTACCCAGTTGCTGCGTCTACAATTTCCTCCAAAGAGACGGTTGTCTCATGACAATCTGCTAGAGTGGGGTCAGCTTTCTGTAACTCACTCAAGGAGGCATCTAGGCCTGGGTCAGATGCCATTGGCCGAGGCTCAACAGTGTTCTCCTCCACCTCTCCACTACTCTCGGTAGGTGGCGGTGGCAGGCTCTCCACAATGTCCTCGGCCACGTCATCGAGTCGGGCCATGAATGTGTCCGCGAGGTCCACTTGGTTTTCACCACTCGGAAAGTTCCTCGTGTCCTCGGGATTTACCACCTTGGCAAGCACAGGGCTGCCCTTACATTTAAGTCCCATAGACCTGGTCACTGTGCACGCAGGGTACACAACATTATCCTCTGCGGCGGGTGGATCCAGGCAAACCTTAGTGGTAGGCAACATAATAGGCAGTCTAGAGTCCCCTACCTTATCCCCTGCTAAATCATTACCAACTATTAAATCAACATTAGGGAAATGTAGGTATGAAGTGACTCCGACTGTACAAACACCCTTGTGGAAATCAGATTCCAGGGTAACCTTATGGAGGGGTACTGCTCGAGTATCACTAGTGACACCCTCGACCAGTACCACCTCTCCAGTGTCGAGAGTGTTGGCACCTTGCAACGCACTCTCTAAAATTACAGTCTGGATGGCACCGGTGTCTCGGAAGATCACCACGTCCTTCCAGGAAGAACCCTCAGACAAAAGTAGTCTCCCTTTTGATAAGAATGGGGTAAGCAAGTCCAACCACTGTGGGTTGGAGGTCTTACTCCCTAACCCTTCCGAAGGCCTCAAGCCCTGTGTCACAACTAGAGCATTGGGTCTTTTTTCTGGGTACAGTTGCCAACAACGGCTAATAGTGTGGTTTGGACGTTTACAGTGACCACAGAAACGTCGGGGAGAAGAGACATTACTAACAGAATTACCCTTCGGTTCACTCTTAGGTGTCGTGGGGTTAGACAATTTAACAGGGTTACTTATGTCTGAAACAGAAGGTGCATTAGGTAAAGAGTTAGAATGAGCTGGTCTGGACTGGCTGTGGGTATAAGTTTTGCTACTCTGTGGGGTATAATTATTTTTATTGGGCCTTTTGCCCGCCAATTGGTAGTTTTCTGCCATCTTGGCCAAATCCCCTATCTTAGAATTTACCTCTATCCTACTTCTAATGTAATGTGAAACATTCTCTGGCATAATATCTATAAAATGCTCCATTAAAACTACGTTCCTGAGAGCCTCGTATGTTTCGGCTTTCGCCGAGCGAATCCATTTATCAAACAATCTAATTTGATCATTAACAAATTCAGTGAGCGGTTGGTTGTGAGTAGGCCTAAGGTTTATTTATTTATTTATTTATTTATTTATTTATTTATTTATTTATGTATTTATTTATTTATTTATTTATTTATATATACAAGAAGGTACATTGGGTTTGTGAGAATACATTGGATTGTACAGTATTTACGTTCTTGAAAAGCCACTAGTACGCGCAGCGTTTCGGGCAGGTCCTTAATCTAGCAGATAATTTTAAGTAGGTAATTTCAATCAGAATTGATAAATGATAAAGATACATTGCAAGAGAAAAATGAGATGAGAGAGCTTAGTAAGTATATTAAAGCACATTGTTATATTAAAGCTCTGATTGATTACATTGACAGCTTGATTAGTAATTTAAACAAGATTAATAGACACCATACAGCAGATTGACAGCACATATAAGACAGCAATGATCATTGTATTGATCAAGAACTATTGGAAAGTAATACACCTTTATGCCAGATAATTTGGCAAGGTTGCGATAAGCTTGGCGGTGAGCTTCAGGCGTAATTTCATATGCCCGCAAAATTCGCTCCCTGACTTTATCATATTCAAAACACTCGTCGTCAGGCATATTTATAAAAATATCTTGTGCTTTACCCCTAAGTCTTCCCTGTAGGATTTTCACCCACTCTTCCTTTGGCCAGTTCATGGACATGGCCAATCTCTGAAAATGGTTGAAAAACCTTTCAGGGTCCGACTCTGAAAATTCAGGCAAATTATGCTTTTTCTCATAATGCCTGGGGTTTGAATCCCCGGCAGGTGGAGGTCCAGTGGCGTTCGCTCTAATTTTAGCCTCCTCGGTTTTGAGTCTTTGCTCCTCTAATTTTATTCTTGCTAACTCTAGAGCTAACTCTCTGTCCCTATGAGCTGCACTTTCCACTTGGCTAGGCTGGCATAAAGGTGTATCACTTTCCAATAGTTCTTGATCAATACAATGTTGTAATATTTCATTCACCAAAGTCCACTTTTTATCCGCGTCATTTAACTCGAGGCCAAATTCCTTGCCTAACAATACTAAATTAGACTTGGTAAGTTTCTTTATCTCTCCCACTGAAGGATTCTTTGCCAGTTCCTGCATTTCAGATGCCATCACTAATTAATTTAGCTCCTAGCCAAAGAAAAAAAAAAAAAAAAAATTGGAAAAACAAAAATTTGCACGGCCCCTATCACAAGGCCACACTAACCTTAATCATGAAGGGATCCAGCTAGGTGTCCAGTCAGTAAAAGTGAATCCTTTGCTAGATGAGCTGGACCCTAGGCTAACACACAACCGTTCTGCGGAAAACAAGAATTTTTAGTTTTGGCACTCAAAAATTAAATTTTTTCAATTTACTGTTCCTCCCGGTCAGGCCAACCACTTGTTAAGAAAAATGGTGGGCTTGCTATGGGGAAACTGGTACTGTTAAGGGGTAAGGGTAGTTAGAAGACAGAGTTATCAAATATGGGAGAGCTAAAAGGCCCGGTCCCCAAAATAAACTATCCACAGTAATAATAACTTGCTACTAGACCATGTCAGACTAAGGGTTGATCAATGCACTCCCACACAGGAAGAAGGGATACTCAGTTCTAATTTACTTATTTATTAACCCCTTAACAACCCCCCATATACACTCAGACCAATAACAATAATAATAATTACTTTACCACACTATTTTACGTTAAAAGCCTTGGTCCACATAAGCAGGATACAAGGTTTACACTAAGAACAAGCTAGGGCAAAGTACTACTGGATAAGCACTGAAGCTGGATGCAGCTTAGGGTAGTGAGACCACGTGGTACCCTAATACCAAAACACAACACTTAGGGGTACCCAAAACACTGGCAAATACTACCCCCAGGTCTCACCAATCGTTACTACCAGAGTAGGCACACTTAAACACACAGTACTTAACTTAATGGTACAGGAACTTAAGGTAAGGGAAATAAGTAAGAGGAGAAGGGAGGAGAGTAGGGGTGCAGCCACAGAGTAGGTCTCGTCCCCATGAACGCCAGCCAGAAGAAGAACGCTCCCAGCGACCAGCTCAGGCCTCCCGCATTGTGGTGGTGCCGGGAGGAGCCTAATTGATCGTGCAGCTAAGCACATTAAAAATCTTCCCCTATGCAACATATTGTTACTTCACAAATGATTAGAAAGTATTAGTAAACATAGTTGGTGCCTATGTTATTATTTAATAATCAACCCCAAGCTCAGTCTTTAAATGCTCTTTGAGAAACAAGAATAGTCTTACGTCTGGCAGGGAAGATACAAACAATTTCAGCTCGTGATGCGTCCAACTATACTATAGGAAAGTTTAATAGCTCAATTTTGACCTCTGGTTTCCACTGAGGAACCCAGGGTCGTAACAGACATTGTGTTGGAATTGAGCTGTGTTTGAAGAGCAACACATATGCTATACAAGATATGCTACAATTCCATTTCAATGTTTCTGTTTGCATTGATAAATTGAATTTTCATAGATTTTGATTTACTTTCATTTTGATTTAATTATTTTGTGTGAATTGCATTGGAATTGAGCTGTGTTGTTTACCAGACCGTTCATTTCATGAGTATAGTTTATTTTTATATTTTTCCATGTTTTCATTTAATTTTTTAACTGTTTTTCGTATATTTCAGTGATGGGAACATCAGATCACTTGATGTTCCCAATTTTCTGATGGGAACATCAGACCATTTGGGAAGGCATTGGACGTGGGAGTGGGGAAAGGTGGGGATGACAAGTGAGAGGTGGTGGGGATGACGAGGGGACATGAGAGTGGGTAATGGTGGGGAAGGACGAGGGGATGGGGGAGTTTGGGTTGGGGGAATGGAGAATGGTGGGGAGGACAAAGGGACAGGGGATTGAGGCATGATGGGAAGGAAGAGGGGATGGTGGAGTGCAGAATGGTGGGGAGGACGAGAGGACAGTGGAGTGGGGAGTGGTTGGGAGGCCGAGGAGACGGGTGAGGGGAGAATGGTGGGGAGGACTGGGGGACAGGGAAGGTTGCTGTGGCTCAGCAACGCGTGGCCGGGTACAGCTAGTGATCAAATAAGATTATTCGAAAAATGGATTCGCTCGGCTAAAGCTGAAACCAATGAGGCACTCAGGAATCGAATCTTAATCAAGGGATTTATGGATAATATGCCAGAGCCGGTAGCACGGTACTTATGAGAAAGGACGGAAGTAGATACAAACATTTTGGATTTGTCTAAGATGGCAGAAACTATCAGTTGGCGGGCAAAAGGCCCAATAAAAATAATTATAGCCCACATAGTAATAAACCTTATACCCACAGCCAGTCCAGACCAGCCCATTCTAACCCTGTAACTAGTGCACCTTCTTTTTCAGACAAAGCTATCCCTGCTGAATTGTCTAACCCCACGACACCTAAGGGTGAACCAAAGGGAAATTCTGTTAGTAATGTCTCTTCTCCCCGACGATACTGTGGTCACTGTAAACGTTCAAACCACACTACTAGCCGTTGTTGGCAACTGTACCCAGAAAAGAGACCCAATGCTCTTCTTGTGACACAAGGCATGAGGCCTTCTGAAGGGTTAGGGAGTAAGACCTCCAACCCACAGTGGTTGGACCTGCTTACACTCATTCTTATCGAAAGGGAAGCTTTAGTCTTCTGAGGGTTCTTCCTGGAAGGAAGTGGTGATCTTCTGAGACACCGGTGCCATCCAAACTTTAATTTTGGAGAGTGTGTTGCAAGCTGCCAACACTCGACACTGGAGAGGTAGTACTGGTCGAGGGTGTCACTAGTGATACTCGAGCAGTACCCCTCTGTAAGGTAACCCCTGGAATCTGATTTCCACAAGGGTGTTTATACAGTCGGAGTCACTTCTTACCTACCTTTCCCTAATGTTGATGTAATATTGGGTAATGATTTAGCAGGGGATAAGGTAGGGGGACTCCAGACTGCATATTATGTTGCCTACCCCTAAGGTTTCCCTGGATCTACCCGTTGCAGAAAATAATGTTGTGTACCCTGCGTGCGCGGTGACCAGGTCTGGTTGATACCTGGTTGATGGGGTTCTGGGAGTTCTTCTACTCCCCAAGCCCGGCCCGGGGCCAGGCTCAACTTGTGAGAGTTTGGTCCACCAGGCTGTTGCTTGGAGCGGCCCGCAGGCCCACATACCCACCACAGCCCAGTTGGTCTGGCACTCCTTGGAGGAATAAATCTAGTTTCCTCTTGAAAATGTCCACGGTTGTTCCGGCAATATTTCTTATGCTTGCTGGTAGGACGTTGAACAACCGCGGACCTCTGATGTTTATACAGTGTTCTCTGATTGTGCCTATGGCACCTCTGCTCTTCACTGGTTCTATTCTACATTTTCTTCCATGTCGTTCACTCCAGTACGTTGTTATTTTACTGTGTAGATTTGGTACTTGGCCCTCCAGTATCTTCCAGGTGTATATTATTTGATATCTCTCTCGTCTTCTTTCTAGTGAGTACATTTGGAGGTCTTTGAGACGATCCCAATAATTTAGGTGCTTTATTGCGTCTATGCGTGCCGTATATGTTCTCTGTATTCCCTCTATTTCGACAATCTCTCCTGCTCTGAAGGGGGAAGTGAGTACTGAGCAGTACTCAAGACGGGACAACACAAGTGACTTGAAGAGTACAACCATTGTGATGGGATCCCTGGATTTGAAAGTTCTCGTAATCCATCCTATCATTTTTCTGGCTGTCGCAATATTTGCTTGGTTATGCTCCTTAAACGTTAGGTCGTCAGACATTATTATTCCCAAATCCTTTACATGCTGTTTTCCTACTATGGGTACATTTGATTGTGTTTTGTACTCTGTATTATGTTTAAGGTCCTCATTTTTACCGTACCTGAGTACCTGGAATTTATCACTGTTAAACATCATGTTATTTTCTGATGCCCAGTCGAAAACTTTATTAATATCAGCTTGAAGTTTTTCAATGTCCTCAGCCGAGGTAATTTTCATACTGATTTTTGTGTCATCTGCAAAGGATGATACGAAGCTGTGACTTGTATTTTTGTCTATATCTGATAAGAGAATAAGGAAAAGCAGCGGTGCAAGGACTGTACCCTGAGGTACAGAGCTTTTCACTGCACTTGGACTAGATTTTATATGGTTGACAGTTACTCGCTGAGTCCTGTTTGACAGAAAACTGAGTATCCAGCGTCCTACTTTACTGGTTATTCCCATTGACTTCATTTTGTGTACTATCACGCCATGGTCACATTTATCGAAAGCCTTTGCGAAGTCCGTGTATATCACATCAGCATTCTGTTTTTCTTCTAATGCCTCAGTGACTTTGTCATAGTGCTCAAGTAACTGTGAGAGGCACGATCTTCCCGCTCGAAATCCATGATGGCCTGAGTTGTGAAGGTCATTGGTCTCCATGAAATTGGTGACCTGACTCCTAATCACTCTCTCAAATATTTTTATGATGTGCGATGTTAGTGCAACTGGTCTATAATTTTTTGCCAATGCTTTGCTCCCTCCCTTGTGTAGAGGGGCTATGTCTGCTACTTTAAGTGCATCTGGTATCTCCCCCGTGTCCAAGCTCTTCCTCCACACTATACTGAGTGCCTGTGCTACCGGCACTTTGCATTTCTTTATAAATATTGAATTCCATGAGTCTGGACCTGGGGCCGAGTGCATGGGCATGTTTTCAATTTCTTTTTCAAAATTTAGTGCACTCGTGTTTATATCAGTTATATTTATAGGGGTTTGAATATCCCGCATAAAGAAATTGTCTGGATCTTCCACCTTCATGTTGTTTATTGGAGTGCTAAACATGGGTCTATGGGGCTTAAATGTAAGGGCAGCCCCGTGGTTGCCAAGGTGGTAAATCCCGAGGACACGAGCAACTTTCCCAGTGGTGAAAGTCAAGTGGACCTCGCGGACACGTTCATGGCCCGAATCGATGACGAGGCCGAGGCCACTGTGGAGAGCCTACAATAACCTCCTACCGAGAGTAGTGAGGAGGTGGAGGAGAACCCTGTTGAGACTCGGCCAATGGCATCTGACCCAGGCATGGATGCCTCCTTGAGTGAACTGCAGAAGGCTGATCCCATTCTTGCAGAATGTCACGATGTAGTTCTCTCTAAGGAGGACATTGTAGATGCAGCAACGTGATACTATTTCAAGGATCAGATTTTTATGAAAAAATGGAGACCACAGAGTTCTCCCTTGTCAAATGAGTGGGAGGTAGTACATCAGGTTATGTTACCTACCTGCTATAGAGAGAAAGTTTTGGCAGCTGCTCATGATGACCCTATGGGGGAATATCAAGGTATTAATATCACCTATCATAAAATCTTTAAATATTTCTACTGGCCCAAGCTGAAAAGCGATGTAGCAGAATTTTGTAACTCTTGAATCCCTTGTCAACTTGTTGGGAAACCAAACCAGACACCACTTAAAGCTCCTCTGAGGCCTATTGTCATGCCGGAGGAACCATTTTCTCATGTGGTAAAGGACTGTGTTGGTCCATTACCTGAAACTAAGTCTGGTAATATTTACCTAATCACGATGATGTGTATCACGACCCGTTACCCTGAGGCTTTTGCTGTAAGGAACATCTGAGCAAGGACTGTTGTTGCTCGTATTTTGCAATTTTTTTCTACTTTCAGGCTGGCTCGGGTCGTGCAAACCGATAATGGTACTAATTTTAAGTCTGATATTTTTTAACAATTCTGTAAGGACCATGGAATAACACATAAGGTTTCTAGCCCATACCATCCACAGAGTCAGGGGGTAATTGAGCGGTTCCATCAGACGTTAAAGCAGATGTTGAAGACATCGTGTGAGAATTCACATAGATTTTGGGATAAGAACCTGCCTTATGTTTTGTTTGCTGCTAGAGAGGGGGTTACAAAGTTCACTGGGTTTTTCTCCTTTTGAGTTAGTCTTTGGCCATAAGGTCCGTGGACCCTTGCAAATGTTACAGGAGAATCTGTTAGGTAACGTATCGTTGACCGAAGGTTCGGCTTTCTTTGCGCAACACCACCAGAGACTCAGTAACTGCAAGGCGACCGCACTCAAGTATCTTGGGAAGACCCAAGAGAGTAAGAGAGAACGACGCAATGCTAAGGCTAAGTTGCGGGTATTTCAGCCTGGTGACCCTGTCCTGGTATTAAAGCCTCGACTAGGGAACAATATGTCTCACGTACGAAGTCCCCTATATTGTGACAGAAAAGGTTGGGGACCTCACGTACAAAGTAAGGCACTCTGACAAGCGTAACCAGTTGATGCTTGTATACTTGAACCGTCTGAAGAAGTTCCAGGGCCTCAGGGCCGTCGCTCTAACCAATGTTTCCTTTTCCAGTGAGGGAGGGGATAATTGTTCTGGGGACCCAACTAATCTCATTCTCAATAATTTTAGTTCTGTGAATGCTGTGGAGGAGGGACTGTCCCATGTTCAGATGGCCCAACGTGAAGAGGTGCAGTCGCTACTTGACGACTTCTCCAGTCTGTTTGGGGAGGTCCCGTCCCAGACTGATGCCATGATGTCAAGTTGATGTACTACACCCCCATTCGTCTTCAACCCTATCGGATGAATCCGGAAAGAAGGCCATCATGCGACAAGAAGTAGACTTCCTGCTCCAGCACGGCCTCATCCGGCCGAGCCAGGGCTCTTGGTGCTCGCCCTGCATTTTGGTCCCCAAACCAGACGGCTCCTGGCGATTATGCACTGACTATCAGCAGCTCAACAAGGTCACCATCGTGGATGCCTACCCGCTGCCCCTCCTAGAAGACTGCATCGACGAGATCGGAAACGCCACCTACGTTTCGAAATTCGATCTCTCGATGGGGATACTATCAGATCCCACTTACTGAACGTGCCAAGTAACTAACTGCGTTCGTAACCACCGATGGAGTCTTCGAGTATCAAGTGTTATCGTTCGGATTGCGTAATGCCCTTGCAACGTTCCAGAGGCTAATGAACTCTCTGCTCGCAAAAGTGCCAAATTGTCGGGCGTATTATGTGACATTGTGCTTTTTGATTGAGATTGGGCTGAGCACATAGCTAGGTTACACCAGTTATTCACAGTTTTGAAAAGTGCAAATCTAACTTTAAATGCAAAAAAGTGTCATTTTGGCCAACGCACAGTGACGTATCTCAGTTATGAAGTGGGCCAAGAAAAAGTGTTACCTCGGCAAGATAAAATCAGTGCCATTCTGGAGTATCCAGTGCTCCTGTCTAAAAAAGAAACCAGGACATTCTCAAGCATAACCTGGCGGTTCATGATTGGATGAATGTTTGGTATGTAGTGCCTCGGCTATATCCAATTTCCTATTGTTGTATCTGTTGATTATTTCGATGTTCTTGGTCAATCTATCTCTGGTTATGGTCTGGCTGTGTGGAGAAATGTAATCCTCGATTGAGCATTACCATATGTATATTGCCAGGCGCCTTAACTATATACTAATATCGATGGAGCTGACAGTCCCCACGTAATGGTACAGACGACATTCGTTTTTTGTAAGTCATTTTGTTTGGCATTGGGAGATTTTTATGGGGAAGTTGGTGGTCTTCTTACTCTTGTAGTATATGGTATGCTACATTTTTTGTTTAGTGGTGGTAAGCATTACGTTCTTGTCGACTGTGCCTCTCAAGTCTCTTTCCTCTATCTTGTGGATGGTCAAAAACAGTTTTTCTCTCTGTGACTCTACTCTATAATGTGTCTTCGCTCTGTAATGTCTGTCTCTGATCCGTAATGTCTGTCGCTGCTTTGTTTTGTCTGTATGCTCTATAACAGGTCTCTGCTCTATAACGTCTGTCTCTGCTCTATAACGTTTGTCTCTGCTCAATAATGTCCATCTCTATTCTATAGTGTCCATCTCTACTCTATAATATTTGTCTGTTTTATATTGTATGTCTGCTCTATATTGTCTGTCTCTGCTTTATATTGCCTGTCTTTTCTCTGTAATATATCTTTCTATTATATAATATATCTGCTCAATATTGTCTCTCTCTTTTCTTTAAAGTCTCTCTCTCTCTCTCTCTCTCTCTCTCTCTCTCTCTCTCTCTCTCTCTCTCTCTCTCTCTCTCTCTCTCTCTCTCTCTCTCTCTCTCTCTCTCTCTCTCTCTCTCTCTCTCTCTCTCTCTCTCTCTCTCTCTCTCTCTCTCTCTCTCTCTCTCTCTCTCTCTCTCTCTCTCTCTCTCTCTCTCTCTCTCTCTCTCTCTCTCTCTCTCTGTCTCTCTCTCTCTCTCTCTCTCTCTCTGTCTCTCTCTCTCTGTCTCTCTCTCTCTCTCTCTCTCTCTCTCTCTCTCTCTCTCTCTCTCTCTCTGTCTCTCTCTCTCTCTCTCTCTCTCTCTCTCTCTCTCTCTCTCTCTCTCTCTCTCTCTCTCTCTCTCTCTGTCTCTCTCTCTCTGTCTCTCTCTCTCTCTCTCTCTCTCTCTCTCTCTCTCTCTCTCTCTCTCTCTCTCTCTCTGTCTCTCTCTCTCTCTGTCTCTCTCTCTGTCTCTCTCTCTCTCTCTCTCTCTCTCTCTCTGTCTCTCTCTCTCTGTCTCTCTCTCTCTCTCTCTCTCTCTCTCTCTCTCTCTCTCTCTCTCTCTCTCTCTCTGTCTCTGTCTCTCTCTCTCTCTCTCTCTCTCTCTCTCTCTCTCTCTCTCTCTCTCTCTCTCTCTCTCTCTCTCTCTCTCTCTCTCTCTCTCTCTCTCTCTGTCTCTCTCTCTCTCTCTCTCTCTCTCTCTCTCTCTCTCTCTCTCTCTGTCTCTCTCTCTCTCTCTCTCTCTCTCTCTCTCTCTCTCTCTCTCTCTCTCTCTCTCTCTCTCTCTCTCTCTCTCTCTCTCTCTCTCTCTCTCTCTCTCTCTCTCTACAACGCCAATCTAGTCGACACACAAGTTTCAAATCCCACACAGAAAGTGCTATGAAGCGAGCAAAGAGTAGACATTGACCCGGGGAGTGATATCTCAGATATAATAACTAGACACGTAACATATCTGTGTAGACAGGAGACAGTAGTAGCAGGTTGTCTGACTCAGTCGTAGATAAAAACACTGTGCCAAAGATTATTTCGTCATTGCAGGGCAGGATTGCGTGGAAGTCAGATGTGTAGTATGGTGCTCGTGGATAGTACGGCCTGGTTAGCGGTGATTGTTGTGCTGAGCGCGAGGAGCTGCTCATGTCTTCACGCACAGGACTGGCATATTAAATCAGGTATTTTGCTGTTCTATGCTTCCGAATTTAATGATAATATTATAATAATTATTATTAGTAATAAAATTATTACAGTAGGCGTGATAGGAAAGAGAAGGCAGAAGTAGAGAGAGATGGTTAAGGATTTTTAATTTTGTCGTAGACAGGACAGGCTGAGCCATGCGTTGCTGTGCCTCAGCAACCCTCGTCCTTCCCCCTGTTCTACCTACCATTCCCCCCCCCCTTTCCCCGTCCCCTCATCCTTCCAACCATTCCCCCTCCCCCCTTCTCCTTGTCCACCCCCATCATTCCCCCTCCCTGCCCCCTTGGTTCCCCACCCCCCATCCCCTTGTCTTCCCAACCATCCCCTACTTCCCCGTCCCCTCGTCCTCCCCACCATTCCCTCCTCTCCGTCCCCTTGTCCTCCCCACTTTCCCCCACTCCCCCGTCCCCTCATTCTTCCGACCATTCCCCACTCCCCTCGTCCTCCACACCATCCCCCACTTCCCCGTTCCCTCTTCCTCTCCACCATCCTCCCTCCCCCGTCCCCTCGTCCTCCCCGCCATTCCCCACTGCCCTGTCTGATGCATTCCCAAATGATCTAACGATCCCGTCACTGATAAAAAAAGGAAGAACAGTTAAAAAAACGAAATGAAAAACAATGAAAAAAATAACAAAATAAACTATACTCACAAATTGAATGGTATGGTAAATGACACAGCTCAATTTCAATGCAATGTCACACGAAACAGTTAAATCAAAATGAAAAAAAATAAAAATCTACAGAAAATCCAATTTAATTACCAATGCAATTGGAAGCATTGAAATTGAATCGTAAAATATTTAGATCTGATAAAACGTTATAAAAGCTTATGTTGCTTTTACGTCACACAGATGGCACTGTTTTTAAAAATAACATGGTTTGACCTGTCACAGGTGTGGCACGTATATAGTAGGTACATAAAAAGCCGCGCGTATTCGAATGCAACGTTGCGTCAAAATTTCATAGAAATCAGTGAAGAGGTTTTGGAGATTTCCCTCACATGAAAAACACAGTGTTTCAAAAAAACATGTTTTTACCTGTCACAGATGTGACATCTATATAGTAGGTATATAAATACACGCTCGTATTCAAATGGATGATTGCGTCAAAATTTCTAAGCAATCGGTGAAAAACTTTCGGAGATAAGCAATGTTGAAAACAAATATTTACCATTATATATATATATATATATATATATATATATATATATATATATATATATATATATATATATATATATATATATAATGGTGGTACCCTCACAAATTTAATAAAAAAAAAATAATAATATATATATATATATATATATATATATATATATATATATATATATATATATATTTATATATATATATATATATATATATATATATATATATATATAAAAGCTTATATATATATATATATATATATATATATATATATATATATATATATATATATATATATATATATATGGAAGAGAGAGTGGATACAGGCCAGCACCAAAGAACCTGACCAACCCATCTCTAGAGAAAGGATTACATTAATTACATTACAAAAATAATACATTAAATTATATATACATATTGGTATCAACTTCATTGCATAAGTTTATATATCTTAACGTTAAATAAATATTCTTTGGTAATCCTTTATGCTGACTGTGGGTGAGTATGACTCCCAGAGAAGGATGAACAATACTATTATGGTCTGCGTGTTGTAATACAACTCGCTGATTAAACCTCAGACTGCACATCGCCCTTAAGTGGTGTGTCCGCCGGCATGTTATCAGCCCCATGATCTCGTCCCAAGATACAGATACGCTCAAGGACTGGCCCAGGACTTGAGACGAACTTTTATACTGTTCTCACATTTCGTCCCACTTTACAACTGTAATATATATATTACGGACCTTAATATTAATGTGGGCTCAGCTTGAGCCTTAAATAATTCGGGTTTTAAATTTTTAAGCGATAATGGCAGATATTTCTTATAATCAATACATTAAATCACACAAAAGGTATGTTGTCACAAATCTGAACACTAAAATCCAAACATATAAACAATGAGAAATATAGCTGTAGTTGAAGATAAATGAGATGAAAAGTTCAGTAATAATAATAATTTTTTATTATTTTTAATTATTATAATAATAATAATAATAATAATAATAATAATAATGATACTAATAATAATAATAATATTAATAATAGACAAAAAGTAATCACACTAATGTGATGTACCAATGCAAAAATCCATAGGAGCTGTGATGAGGATTCGAACCTATGTGCTGGGTGTTCCCATGCACTCAGAAATCTCGGGAAACCCTCGTATGTTCGGTAGAACAGAAGGTTGCAATACTTTTGACCATGTTGTGGCCTGGTTGTCGGGAAGGGGGGGGGGTATGTGCTTGGGAATACCCACTGCATAGGCTCGAATCCTCATCACGGCTCTTACGGATTTTCTATATAATAATAATAATAATAATAATAATAATAATAATAATAATAATAATAATAATAATAATAATAATAATAATAATAATTTTTATTTACAAAATATACGTTAGAACACGGTACAATGGTAGAATATTTGTTACATAAAAACATATTTAATGAAGCAGTTCGCAAACCGTTTTGGGCATAACTTGAAAAGTACAACTGGTGAACAATGATGAGCAAACAACACATCAGAAAATGAAGTAATGATGACGTTTTGGTCTGTCCTGGACCTTTATCAAGTCGTGTTATGATAATGGTCCGGGACAGAATGAAACGTCGACGTTTCTTACTTTTCTGGTGTGTAGTTTGATCATCCTAATCTTCAGGCACGTGAGTGTGACTCATCGCCTGCATATGGTGAGTAATGTGTTAACATCAATTGCTAAACTAGAATGACTAGTACAAATTTAAAACTACAAGGAGTGAAGCAACACTGAAAATGCAGACTTGAAAGAAAAAAACTGGGTGCTATTTTCGTGTAATAGGACGTTATGAGGGGGATAAGATACAGATCAGGCGGTGACACAAGTGAGTCAGTGTGGGCTAGGCAAATAGACAAATTATGTGTTTCAAGATTCATTCTAATAATTTCCATAACTAATATCAAGCATAAGAATAAAGGAAATTATAGAAAGCATTTTGGCACATTAAAGGCTATTCCTAACTCTCACATATATTGTCTAACCTACGCTTGAAACAATGCAACGATCTCACGTTAATTGTGTTACCTGGTAAGGTGGTTGATAAATTTACATAACTTTTTCTTAACCATTTCCAATATCACCTTCGCCAAGCCCTTCATTCATTTGTAGACTTATGTCCCTCAAGAGAATGTAGATTAAGGTTTTTAATATATTTTTCATATTTAAGTTTCACAGTGTTTGGGATTAACATTTTTATCCTTCATTGCAGGCTTTTTAGAGATATAAATTACATTCAATGTATAGTACGGTGCACAATATTGACCTGCATAATGTAAATGTGGCTTAAAGTAAAGGTAAAGGTAAGGTAAATAAAGAAGAGGCAAAGTAATTTTTTATTTTTTTTTGCCCTTTAACCATTTTTGAGCTTTCTCAGATTTGTTGGCTTAAGATCTAACGTTAACATGAAGACCCAGATATTTTTCGTATTCGTATTTGGTTATTTAAACATCGAAGAGCGGATATCTATTTTCGTTTTCTAGGTATAGAACCTACATTTGTCAGCATCTGCCAATTTTCACCACATCTTTCAAAATAAAATAATTTGAGTCATCTAATAGCGTTTAATCCTGTATGTGTATTGTTTATATATATAGTAAAGAGTTCCCCGGACAGAGCCTTGATGCACCGCTTACTTTACCACTCGGACTTCAACCCATTCATGCTTACTCTGTTTCATTTGAGATAACAATGCTATAATCTTTCCTAATATTATCTAACTGAAGATATGGAGAGAGTGATAATATATTAATAAATTAATTGGTATATTTTCGTGGCTATTTGCTGCATTATACAGCCTACATCATACATCTGTTCTCTCCACCACTAAGGTTACGTAAGCTCTGTAGGTTTATATTTAGATACAGAGGCTTCCAGGGTGGCCACCACACCAAAACAAACCTCTGGGTCAACAGAATATGACTTAACATGGCGTAATTCTTGATTCTTAACTTAGAATTTAATCATATAAATAGCATGCTCAATCATCCTTAAATCACTATTATCTTAATCCTACAATCTAATTTGATTTCAAACTAACCATTTACAGCTGTAATATTAACCCTAAAATACATGATCCAGTACATGCCCCCATTCAGCTGGAGGGAAGAGGCACGGAGGCCCATGCCTCAATGAGTCTGTCACATACTCGCTCACAGTGAAGACCTCTTAATGTGTGGTCTATTATTTGTGTTATAAACTGTGAAATCAGCTTTAACCACTACAAACTATCGAAATTAGTGTATAATATTCATATGTCTAAATGAAGAACTTGAATTAGAGTGTATAAATATCTAAGAGGTACTCTCGTTCCTAATCACTTTGCGACGGACAGTGTGAACAAACACGCCATGCCATGACCGTGTACCAGAACTAATTTAATTGAGTTGTCTACAATCCCTGCAAAGCAGAATTATCTTCTACACTTCAAAATATCATGCCTTATCTCATCAAGAGAGATATTAAGTCTGGCAACGGTCAAGCAGGCCCTGGTATTCAATTGGTTAAATTATTAAGTGTTTATAGGATGTTTAATTGACTAATTTGCATGATTCTAAACCTTCATCTTTCCATAAAATGTTAGCCGTTAAGACGTGGGAAAAGCCCCAGTAAAATAGTAAGTGACAATAACTCGTCATAGTAATCTATTATTCATATCCATATATATTCATATAAATAATATCAATCTTACTATAAATAAATCATATATAAATAACCAATTAATCACTAGCACACCTATCATTCAAGTAATAATATGTACCAGATAACTAATTCATCCTCACCAACATCAGGCTGATGATGGTAATGAAATATCTAGTAACTATCACTGTTACAGTTACATCAGTTAATCATAGTTATATACAATAACTATTAATGAGCTACGCTAGAGATGTTCAACAAAATCAAGTAGACTTTATGAACCAGTCCATTAGCAGTAAGTATTACTATTGCATTTAATCAATTATCTGTACTAACGTGGAGAAATACCAATAGGTACATGCAGTTTCTTCAATCATTAACTTAGTGTTGAGAAATATTACTCATCAAGAAATAATATTACCTGATCCTACAGTTCACTATTTTCTCCCAGAAAACAGGGAAATACTTGGCTGGACTACAGTGCCAGCTAAGGCTTTTTAATATTCTTGTAGTGCATGCTAATAACAGTTTTTAATTTTTTAATTTATGGTCACACACAATTGTGGTAATATCTTAACGAATCCCAGGGAGTTTTACCACAACAGCATCAAAGACTTTGCTAAAGTTAAAGTACATAATGTCACAATCTTTTCCTCTAACGAGTACTTCAACTGTGCTGGAAATAAATGAAAGTCAATTTTATACACACAAGCAGCTCGTAGTAATTCCTTGATTCGAAACCTTTATTAATCCGGGCTTTTCAAGATGTGATAGAATGTCGTTTGTGATTATCAATTCAAGCAATTTTCACGCATTCATGCAAGAGCTAATTGATGGGTCATTAGCTTTGAAAAAGACAAAATAAAAAAAATCAGAAAGCAACTGATATCAATTCCTCTGGTTAGTCATTTACTGTCATCTTCTCCAAGCAAATTGCCATATATAACAGGGACTCTTTTTGCTGTTCTAATTAGCTCAATGGCTGTCCTATATTTTGCAAGAGGAAATGATAAATAAATGTTCAGAACGCATGACCCATACGAGATATTTGTTTATATCTATCCATATCATACATACAATTTGCAGTCGATACTTGAACATTTCCAGATATGTTACTTGGTAGTTTGTTTCTCAGATCTGCAGTCCTATTATACGAGCCGGTGTTTACGTATTCCTTACTTTATAATGGTTTTGTATATAAAGTGTAGCCATTGAACTCGATAATGGGTCACGACTTTATATGTGTTCATGGTCAGTAAAAATTAAAAACGAATGGGTGATTCAAGCCCATTTTATAACAAATCT
This sequence comes from Procambarus clarkii, assembly GCF_040958095.1. Lineage (NCBI taxonomy): Eukaryota > Metazoa > Arthropoda > Malacostraca > Decapoda > Cambaridae > Procambarus > Procambarus clarkii. Next base: position 35,733,166 of record NC_091182.1, read on the forward strand.
ATGAGCATATTTGAACTTTCTTCACGGAAAAATTACTACGCACAGATAACCTATCGGTTGCTATGAGCTTCATCAACACTGGACATCGCCATGACTGAAACTGAGCAAAATGTTTGAAATACTGTATCAAAAATATAATTTGATTACTTCATTTGTGAGGATTTTAACGAAGGGGCGGGGTGGGGGGGGGGGTTGTACTGAAGCGTCGTAATGGTCCGATAATAACACCTTGATAAACCAGTAATATTATCTCGTTTATGCATTTAGATTGAGAGGGTCAATTTATAAGTTATGCTCTGAGCCACAGCAAAAAAAGCATTTCTGTTAATTGTCAAAAGATCAGTTTCTTGTTTTTTTCTCAGTTATGGCAGGCTTCGATGTAGTTGGTAATGCATTACAGACTTTTTGTATAGCGACATTATGGGTGATTTTGACTGTATAAGACATTAAAATGTAAGTTCCAGAGTGTTTCTCTTGAGGTACTGCATGGTTTTGGTCTTATTAATGTAGATAAAACACGATTTTTATTGAAATTTTTTTAATGTCATTATTTATTCTATGTCATTTATTAAAATTACTGACCCTTTATCCAACAGCAAGAGAGTGGCTGTCTGTCAAGAAGTCCACATGGTGGCCACTGTACATGCCGAGTGGCCTGGACGAGACGAGCTCGTGCAGCCAGTCCATTACGGCCATGAGACACTCTCTGGAACTCAACGAGACATGGGCTCTCAAAAGTGAGCACACTCTGCGGCAAACTTTCTTTCTAAGCACCCCTTAAGAGAAGAAGGCAAACCATTTTGTTAAACCCCTCGTTAAAACATTTATGTGATAACGTTCTTAAGGTCACGTGAGAACATCTTTTTTGATAACCCCTCTTAGGTTATTTGTAAGCCCCTCTTAGAACACTTTTAAGATACTATTCTCCTTGTACTCATTTAAATACACTCTAAGTGGGATGTTCTCTATTTATGTCACCTCTTATTCATATACAATATTTTAGGAGATATTGCTGTCACAAGCACTGGGAACCTGCAACAATGAGTAAACGCTGATACAATTTCGTTTAATCAAGCATATATGGAATTTCTGATTTGGGAACAGGGTTGTGGATAGGTGGAATACGATATCAGCTAGAATTATTGCGACATAAGTTTCAACATATTCAAGAAGAGACTGGATAAGAACATGAAGCAGGGTGAGACGGAGGGAATTTCAACGGGATGTGCCTCATATGTACCAATTCGCCTACTCCGGTATTCCCTAATTCGTATGTCTTACCACTCTCTTGAATTGGTGTGTAGTGATGGATTCGTGGGGCAAGTCTGTTGACGGCATCCTGTACGGCACTAGGGCTACCGTCGGAGTGTTCGATGAATGCGTCTCTGCCAAGTCGCCTGATAAGAGCATTCATGGAAAATATTGCTTAATATCACTGAGGTAAGACGCATGGGGTTGACTGAATATATTGCTGTTCAATACATATTATCTGGTTAAGAGTAATAGTAATATTACACATATTAAATTATATTTTGTTTACATGATTTACTACTGAAATAGGGACAGCCAGTATTATATGATTAATTAAATATACTTGACTGATGCCCAATGAGTTCCTCCATGGATTCCTTTAAAACTATGCAGAATATTTCATTAGGGCAAGCCCTGCCGGGAGACTTCTTCGGTTTTAACTGGAGAAATTCGTTTATATGTAATTAGCTTTTTTAACATATCTAGTTCTTTCAGTACTTCTTCATCCACATCCCCCGCTATTCCGGAACGAGCCTCGTTGCAAGTAATTATCAAAAGAAGGTACCAAACTGGGAAGACTGTGTAACAAAAAACACGTTGCAAATCTCTGAACTTTTTCTAGATTTCTTATGTCTTTTTGTAATACGAGGACTCCACGATGGAATGGTCATATTCTAAGACTGGTCTCACGAAGGCAGTGTACAGTGATTTAAATGCCTTCTTATTTAGGTTCATGAAAATGTTCTGACTTCTGTAATTTTAGAGTATGCTCCTGCCAATGAAGAATATGCTGTTATCCTACTAATATGTGCCTCCGGAGTTAGGTATGATATTATATCCACTCCCAGGTCTTTTTCTCGAGTCGTTACACGGAGGTAGCTTGCATTTATTGTGTACCGTCATTCAGGTGTATATGAGCTTGTGCTACGTATATTAATATATATTAGAACACGGGAATATTTATTTTAAATATATTTTATTTTAGTAAAGAGGCAGTTTCGGTTAAATTAGACACGAAAGACCACAACAACTGGATAGGACAAAATCTATATATGGTGCCTTTTGTGCTTGACTTCAATTGGCAGCTAAATGGAAGTGGTTTCAAGTATGCTACCTGCATGCCTGATGCCTGCAGCAAGGAGGAGCTACAGGTATGTGTACATTTTCTGGTTAAAATTTGTATATATTTTCTTTTGTACATGGAAGATATCTCATAAAAGTGATGATTTTAGAATTCTAGTATATATATATATCATTGTGGCCAAAGATAAGATCAGCTATGATCAGATATGATCTTTGCAAAACTCAGCTTTTGTAATTAGTAAATCACATATTTTACTTTTTTGCATATCTTAAAAAGGGTCAACTTACAGTATAATGTATAAATATTTCCTCTCGTGCACTGAATGTTTATATAAATTATTATTTATAATTATTTTTATAAATCTATATAAATAAAAATATAAATGTTCGTTTGTTCAAAATCGCTAATCTCCGAAAGTTCTCCACCGATTGTTTTGAAATTTTCAAACAACATTCCATTCGCATCCGAGAGGGTTTATATATATATATATATATATATATATATATATATATATATATATATATATATATATATATATATATATATATATATATGCTATATAGATGTCACGTCTGTGATGGGAATGTTTTTTTAAACTGTGTTTTTCTTGTGAGGGAAATCTTCGAAACCGCTTTAACGATTGCTTTGAAATTTTGACACAACGTTGCATTCGAATAGGCGCGTATTTTTATATACCTACTACATACATACCTCACCTGTGACAGGAAAAAACATGCTTTTTTTTTTTTTAAAGGTCACCATCTATTGGACGTAAGACTACACTCTGTAGTCTCTGAAAGTTGTTCACAGATTGCTTTGAAATTTTGACACAACGTTCAGTTCAAATACTCGCGTTTTTATTTACCTACTATATAGATGCCACACCTGTGACAGGTAAAAACATGTTTTTTTTTTTAATAACAGCACCATCTGTTGCACGTAATAGCAAGACATGCTTTACTAAATATGTTATGATTCCATTTCAATATTTCTGATTGCATTGATAAATAGAATTTTCATAGATTTCAATTTATTTTTATTTTTGTTTAATTATTTTGTGTGACATTGTGTTGGAATTGAGCTGTGTTGTTTACCATATCATTCATTTTGTAAGTATAACTATAGATGCCACACCTGTGACAGGTAAAACCCTCTCTGTTTTTAAGAAACAGTGCCCTCTGTTGCACGTAAGAGCAACACACACTATACTAAATAGGTTGTGATTCCATTTCATTGTTTCTGATTGCATTGATAAAATTAATTTTCATAGATTTTGATTTACTTTCCTTATTATTTAATTATTTTGTGTGACATTACATTGGAAATTATCTGTGATGTTTACCATACCGTTCATTTCGTAAGTATAAGTATAGATTCAACACCTGTGACAGGTAAAATAAAAAAAATTAAGAAACAGGACCATCTGTTGCACGTAAGAGCAACACACGCTATACTATATATGTTATGATTCTATTTCAGTGTTTTCAATTGCATTGATAAATTGAATTTTCATAGATTTCGATTTATTTTCATTTTGATTTAATTATTTTGTGTGACATTGGGTTGGAATTGAGCTGTATTGTTTACCATACCATTCATTTCGTGAGTATAAGTATAGACGCCACGCCTGTGTCCTCCCCACCTGGGGGATGGTGGGGGAGGACAAAGGGACGTGGGAGAGGGGGGAGGGGAATGGTGGGGAGGACAAAGGGATGCTGAAGTTGGGAATAATTGGGAGGACGTGGGGACGTGGGAGTGAGGAATGGTTGGGAGGATGAGGGGACGGGGGAATGGGGGGAATGGTAAGGAGGACTAGGAGAGAGGGAAAGGAAGGTTGCTGTGGCTCAGCAACGCGTGGCCGAATACAGCTAGTAAAAAAATTATTTAAAATTGTAGCATTTCTGCTACAGAAACCCGAGCTTAGATCAGTCAACTAGTTTTTTCCTTAATATTTCTCATAATTATAAAACTTGTAAATTTGATTTAGTTCCCATATTCACACAATCTTTGTTTTGTATAATAATTTAAAAAAAATATATATAGAAAATTACCACATCAGTTTGTTGTGGTAACACCTCATTCCACGATTCACCTAACCCCCTTATTCGTAGAGTGCGGCAAAGGGTAGGATGAGGTGATTGTTACCTAACTTCTATCTGTCCGCCAATGTAGGTTTTACATTTTCCCTCTGGATCATGGAGAACCATCGAACAGTTGTATGCTCGAAGCCGAAGTCATCTGGATGTTGATTACTGGTGATTAATGACATGCGTAGTAGAGAAAACCTTAAGAAATTAGAATTTTGCAAAATAAATATTCCATAAGACACAGCCAATTGTCTAGTCCTTTGTTCATTTGTCAGAAAGTTCTCACTAAATTGATTGGGAGAGGGCTTCTTCAGTAACGAATTGTGAAAGCATTTTCAATATAAACATTATTGAATGTACTTTAATACAGATTACTAAATCATTTATTTTGAATATTAGTAGTGGTTTGTATAACTTAAATCAAATTTTGATTGATCGATCTGTTGAAGCCATTTCACCAGATCAATGGGAGATTTGAGTGGGATCATTGAAACTCGTTTATCTCAATAATACCTTATTAATTGTTAATTATTATGTTATTATGTGTATTAGTTGTATGTGTCTAATACCATAGACATTGTTTCTTATTTCACCTCATTCCTGCCTATATATATATTGTCCTGGCTATATATTATTCCTGCCAATATATATTGTCCTAGGTTCATATCCTGGCTGGGGGAGGATTTACTGGGCGCCAATCCTTAACTGTAGCCTCTGTTTAAGACAACAGTAAAATGGGTGCCTGGTTGCTAAACGATTTGGCAGGGTCGTATTCCGGGGAACATAGGATGAAGGACTTGCCCGAAAAGCTATGAGAGCTGGTGGCTGTAAAAAAAATGTAAGAACTCTTGTATATATATATATATATATATATAAAATAAAAATATAGTGTGATGGAAAAAAGAAGTGTAGGTGTTCGGCAGTCCTCCTAATGGCTGGTGTCAATGCCTATCACATTTACAAAAAAAAAAAGTTGACTGCTTGGCTGTTGTCTTCTGTGGTAAAGTAAAGGAAAACACGCAAAACTAATAGTATGAACATTGAAACTTTAATTAACTTGAAAATATGAACAAAGACAACCCCTTGGCTATGTACAGTGCAAACAAACAAGATTATATAGTCAAAAAATAACATAAAATAAAACAGTGGTGACGTTACTCTAAAATGAATGAAGACAAGAAATGAATTAACAGGTGCTGAGAATAAAGTGCTGGCTGAGAACATCCACTTATAAACAGAGCGTATATCAGATGGTTGTATCAGCTTTGAGAGCACAGGATATTCTAAATCCAATGGCTTGTGCAGGCTCAGTCATCGGCTATGTAGATGGCGCTGAAGTGCAGAGGTGCAGATGTCGATTCCCCAATCAGAAGCGGCTGGCTGGAAGTGGTGGTTTGGTGATCGAAGAAGGTGGAGAGCGAGTGTCTGATACGTATGCGCTTGGCAGAAACGTATTTTACTCAATACGTACTACACTTGTTTGTAGTATCTAGATGTTGTAGATGTACTGAAGTAACATGATGATAGGAAAGAGCAGGCCAAATCTCTCTTGAAGGAGATTATCGTAACAGCTCTCCCCCGAAGCCTGCTCTTACGGGTTAAGTTACTTCAGTGTCTGGTGTAGAGGTAGGAGTAGCTGTCTCTACCTCGTAGACTCTGGAGAGGGCGTCGGCTATGATGTTGTTCGAACCTTTGATGTAGAAGATCTCCAGATTAAAATTCTGCAAGTACAGAACCCAGCGTAGAAGACGTTGATTGCTGAATTGGGCCTGTTGTAGGAACCTTAGGGGATTGTGGTCCGAGTAGATGGTAATAGACCGACTTCCCTGTAGGTAAGGTTCGAAATGTTGCAGATTCAGGACGATGGAGTTTCTTTTCTATAGTGCTGTAGTTCTTTTGATGGGGCTACAACTTGTAGCTGTAGTAGCTGACAGGAAGAACCTCCTCGCCTCGTTGTTGCATTAGGACGCCCCCGATGCCGGTACCACTGGCGTCGACATTGATGATGAAGGGCTTCGTAATATCTGGAGAGGCGAGAATGGGATCAGAACATAGCAGAGATTTAAGTTGTTCAAAGGCAACGGTCTGTTGATTTTTTTTTTTTTTTTGATATGTACAAGAGTTGTTACATTCTTGTACAGCCACTAGTACGCGTAGCGTTTCGGGCAGGTCCCTGGAATACGATCCCCTGCCGCGAAGAATCGTTTTTCATCCAAGTACACATTTTACTGTTGCGTTAAACAGAGGCTACAGTTAAGGAATTGCGCCCAGTAAATCCTCCCCGGCCAGGATACGAACCCATGACAGCGCTCGCGGAACGCCAAGGCGAGTGTCTTACCACTACACCACGGAGACTGTAATGATGGTCCAATGATACCGTTGCTTGGGGCTGGTCAGATTAATCAATGGTGTCGCTACCGTACTAAAATTCTTCACAAACCTACGATAGTAAGATGCAAGTCTAAGGAAGCGCAGGAGTTGCTTCCTGGTCGTTGGTTGTGGGTAATGCTGAATGGCTTTGGTGTGAATTGTTACAACAATACAACAATACAATTTTACAATACAATTTTATTTAGGTAAGGTACATACATACAATAAATATTTACAAGGATTGTTTGACTTATAGGTAGAGCTAGTACATACAATGCCTAAAGCCACTATTACGCAAAGCGTTTCGGGCATAAAGGATTTTTGTTAAAGGAGCTATGCTGCCACTCCCTATCACATGACCCAGATAACGCACTTTACCTTTGGCAAAGATGGACTTGCCCAAGTTGATGGTAAGGCCGGTTGACGTAGTAGATGACGCGGTTGACAGCTCGCTGGAAGGTGGCCGGGGCGTTACACAGTCCACAAGGAAGGCGTTCATATCTGTTTAGGCCAAAAGGAGTGGTGAAGGCAGATATTTCCTTAGCTCTTTGTCAGGCTGATTTGGTAATAGCCCTTTAACAAATCAATTTGGGATAAATAATTGGCATTACCTACTGCGTCAAGGATATCATCTATGCGTGGTAAAGGATAAGCATCCTTGACGGTCATAAGGTTCAGTTTCCTATAATCGGTACAAAGGCGTACTTTACCGTGCGGTTTCGGCACCAAGATGTAGGGTGAGGCCCAAGGGAATTCACAAGGGGTGGCCAGCCCATGATCCAGAAGGTATTGTACCTCAGCACGCATAACTTCCTTTTTGTACACGCTGATACGGTAGAAGGGTTGACGAATCGGCCGGGTAGCCGGAAGCAGCTGGATGTCGTGCTGAACCACATTACACTCCTGGGGATCATCGCTGAACAACCTCTGATGTTCATGAAGAACTTTGATGAGATGAGCACTATTACCGTCCTGTAAATAGGTAGGAAGATCATTAAGGATTTCCGAGTTGGAAGGCAAGCAAGAGTCAGTGCTTTCAGGAAGAGAAGCAGGGAAGGTCTCACTGTGGAGGTATGGATCTTTGAAAGTGGAGAGTGATATTAGCACAGTGGGGGGAATACCTTTATACTCCTTTAGAAGATTGATGTGGCACAACTGGGTCCTCCGCCGCCTATCTGGAGTCTCAAGAACGTAGTTGTGGTTGTTTCTGCACTCCTTGATGCGGTAGGGTCCTGAAAACTTATTTTGCAATGGAGAACCTGGGATAGGAAAATATGCCAACACGAAGTCTCCTGGTTTAAATTTCCCGATTTTGCTGTGTTGGTCAAAATGAGTCTTCATCCTATCTTGAGCTTTCAATAGATTGTCATTAGCAAATTTGCGTACTCTCTCTAGAATGTGCTTTAAGTTTTGAAGAAACTGGGGCACATTCTGGGGGTCACTGAAGGTGACATTACGTAGAGAGTCTTTAAAAGCTTTAAGAGGAGTACGACACTTACGTCCGTAGAGCATCTCATAAGGAGATACTCCTAGAGACTCATTTGGGAGACTTCTGAAATGCACATGATGATGTCAAGTTGTTTATCCCAGTCTTTCATGGTTTTATTGCAAAATTTCTTTAGGAGTGCTTAAATAGTCTGATGACTACGTTCAAGAGAACCCTGTGAAGCAGGATGATAGGGGCTGGATAATACCTGAGTGATTTTGAATTTTTCCAGTGTCTTCTTGAAGAGATCACTGGTGAAGTTGGTGCCACAGTCACTTTGAATCTCCCGAGGAAATCCATATTGGGTAAAGATCTTGAATAGTTGTTTCACCACCGTAGCAGCCGTAAAGTTCTTTACAGGAACTGCTATGGGGAATCTGGTGGTTGGACACAGGATGGTTAGTATATAAGCGTTGCCTGAACTGGTCCAGGGTAAAGGACCAACACAGTCTATGATGAGTCTGTGGAAAGGTTCTGCAGGCACCGGGATAGGAATTAAATATGTCGTATCTAGTAGCCAGAACGCACTTCTCAGCCTACTATGCAAGGCCCGATTTGCCTAATAAGCGAATTTTTCCTGAATTAATATATTTTCTCTAATGTTTTTCTTATGAAATGATAAAGCTACCCATTTCATTATGTATGAGGTCAATTTTTTTTATTGGAGTTAAAATTAACGTTGATATACTACCGAACCTAACCAACCCTACCTAACCTAACCTAACCTATCTTTATAGGTTAGGTTAGGTTAGGTAGCCGAAAAAGTTAGGTTAGGTTAGGTTAGGTAGGTTAGGTAGTCGAAAAACAATTAATTCATGAAAACTTGGCTTATTAGGCAAATCGGGCCATGCATATTATGCAAGGCCCGATTTGCCTAATAAGCCAAGTTTTCCTGAATTAATTGTTTTTCGACTACCTAACGTACCTAACCTAACCTAACCTAACTTTTTCGGCTACCTAACCTAACCTAACCTATAGAGATAGGTTAGGTGAGGTTAGGTAGGGTTGGTTAGGTTCGGTCATATATCTATGTTAATTTTAACTTTAATAAAAAAAAATTGACCTCATACATAATGAAATGGGTAGCTTTATCATTTCATAAGAAAAAAATTAGAGAAAATTTATTAATTCAGGAAAACTTGGCTTATTAGGCAAATCGGGCCTTGCATAGTAGGCTGAGAAGTGGATTCTGGCTACTATGTACGACATATATATATATATATATATATATATATATATATATATATATATATATATATATATATTTTATTAAATATGACCGAAAAAGTAAGATTAATAATTCTAACACGAATTTTCTCAATCTTTCGTACATTATGCTTCACTGTTGGAGGTAAATCAAAAATCACTTCTCCAAAATTCATTTTTATTTCTAGTCTGACGCGACACGGGCGCGTTTCGTAAAACTTATTACATTTTCAAAGACTTCACAAATACACAACTGATTAGAACTTGCGTTTCCCTGATTTTATATCTACATTTGAGTGAGGTGGGAAGGGTGATGTGGCATTACATTTGAGTAAGGTGGGAAGGATGATGTGGCATTAGAGGATATTAATAGGGTATTAAAAGTATCAACACAAGACAGAACACGAAACAATGGATATTGAATAGAAGTGTTTGTAGAAAGCCTATTGGTCCATATTTCTTGATGCTTCTATATTGGAGCGGAGTCTTGAGGTGGGTAGAATATAGTTGTGCAATAATTGGCTGTTGATTGCTGGTGTTGACTTCTTGATGTGTAGTGCCTCGCAAACGTCGAGCCGCCTGCTATCGCTGTATCTATCGATGATTTCTGTGTTGTTTATCTATCTGTTGTCTATCGCTGTATCATCGATAGATACAGCGATAGCAGGCGGCTCGACGTTTGCGAGGCACTACACATCAAGAAGTCAACACCAGCAATCAACAGCCAATTATTGCACAACTATATTCTACCCACCTCAAGACTCCGCTCCAATATAGAAGCATCAAGAAATATGGACCAATAGGCTTTCTACAAACACTTCTATTCAATATCCATTGTTTCGTGTTCTGTCTTGTGTTGATACTTTTAATACCCTATTAATATCCTCTAATGCCACATCATCCTTCCCACCTTACTCAAATGTAATGCCACATCACCCTTCCCACCTCACTCAAATGTAGATATAAAATCAGGGAAACGCAAGTTCTAATCAGTTGTGTATTTGTGAAGTCTTTGAAAATGTAATAAGTTTTACGAAACGCGCCCGTGTCGCGTCAGACTAGAAATAAAAATGAATTTTGGAGAAGTGATTTTTGATTTACCTCCAACAGTGAAGCATAATGTACGAAAGATTGAGAAAATTCGTGTTAGAATTATTAATCTTACTTTTTCGGTCATATTTAATAAAATATGTCTACAGGAAAGACTGCTACCAAAATATATATATATATATATATATATATATATATGTCGTACCTAGTAGCCAGAACTCACTTCTCAGCCTACTATGCAAGGCCCGATTTGCCTAATAAGCCAAGTTTTCATGAATTAATGTCTTTTCGTCTACCTAACCTACCTAACCTAACCTAACCTAGCTTTTTTTGGCTACCTAACCTAACCTTACCTATATATATATATGTTAGGTTAGGTTAGGTAGGGATGGTTAGGTTCGGTCATATATCTACGTTAATTTTAACTCCAATAAAAAAAAATTGACCTCATACATAGTGAAAAGGGTAGCTTTATCATTTCATAAGAAAAAAATTATAGTAAATATATTAATTCAGGAAAACTTGGCTTATTAGGCAAATCGGGCCTTGAATAGTAGGCTGAGAAGTGAGTTCTGGCTACTAGGTACGACATATATATATATATATATATATATATATATATATATATATATATATATATATATATATATATATATATATATATATATATACCCCAGAATTCCTACCTCTCTTATGGCTTCGAAGTATGGTGCAGTGGATACAGTGTGTACCTGCCACTCTGTGGGCCAGGGTTCGAGTCTCCTGGTGGGTTGAGTGTTAAAAAGTTATATAAGATTATATACATCCGAGTGCCGGCGAGGAAGTGGTTCAAATAGCTTCGGCTATCACTTCCTTATGTCCGGTCATGATGGTCAAGCGGATTAAGGCGTCCTGTAGATACCAGTTGCGTTGCTCCTGGCAGTATGGGTTCGAGTCACTTCTGGGGTGTGAGTTTTCAGTCATATATATATATATATATATATATATATATATATATATATATATATATATATATATATATATATATATATATATATATATATATATATATATATATATATATATATTAGTATATTTTGGTAGCAGTCTTTCCTGTAGACATATATTATTAAATATGACCGAAAAAGTAAGATTAATAATTCTAACACGAATTTTCTCAATCTTTCGTACATTTCTTTTCACTGTTGGAGGTAATTCAAAAATCAATTCTCCAAAATTAATTTTTATTTCTAGTCTGACGCGACACTTGAGCACGTTTCGTAAAACTTATTACATTTTCAAAGACTCCAAAGACTTCAAACCAAACCATTGCCAGAGAAATCCTAGTAAACAACACAGAAATCATCGATAGATACAGCGATAGCAGACGGCTTGACATTTGCGAGGCACTGCACATTAAGAAGTCAACACCAGCAATCAACAGCCAATTAATGCACAACTATATTCTACCCACCTCAAGACTCCACTCCAATATAGAAGCATCAAGAAATATGGACCAATAGGCTTTCTACAATCACTTCCATTTCAATACCCATTGTTTCGTGTTCTGTCTTGTGTTGATGAAATATATATATATATATATATATATATATATATATATATATATATATATATATATATATATATATATATATATATATATATATTTATGCAAATAAGCCTGAATGGTCCCCAGGCATGTTTGCAACTGAAAACTCCACACCCCAGAAGTGACTCGAACCCATGCTGCCATGAGCACTATGCAACTGGTGTACAGGAGACTTTAACCCCTTGACCATCATGACTGTACAAAAGATGATGGTAGCCGAGGCTAACCCATCATGCCGACGGCGCTATGATTTTTTTTTTTGCAGGGATATTTCTGCATGGGCCCTAAGCCTCTGGCTGGCCCAATAAGTGTTGCTTGTTTCTGTTTTACTTGGGCGAAGTATGAGTATTTATGACTCGTATGGTCGCTTCAGTAAGATTTTGCCATATGTGTTTAACAACTTCTTCTGCTCTGTTGAATCTAAGTTGAAATCTTAATGGGTTTGTAACTGTGCACTGTGTTAGATAATATTCCTGTGATCTGTCGGGCATTTCTCCACAGTGCTAACATTTCCTCTCATCTTCCGGAACCTGTAAGCCTATTTCCCATGCACATGGGTATCCAAGCCTGATGCGATGTAAGTGTACTTCTGTTGCTCTACTGCTCCCTTTCATCAAACTAAGTGGTTCGTAGTTGGTTGAATTCTTGTACCAACCCGCAGATCCTGATGTTTCAACTGCTGTGCTATGGTCACTGTACATCTTTTGCATTGCTTTGTTTCTAATTACTTTCTTAATCTGTGATAGACTCTGTGGTATGTAAATGTCTACATTTCTTCTCTTAGCTGCAAGTTTTGCAGCTTCGTCTGCAATGTCATTTCCTATTATTCCCACATGACTTGGCACCCACTTGTTAAGTACCCGTCGGCCTTGTCGTTTGAGTGCTTGCATTAATGATATGATATTTGTGATCAGATGTATGTTATCACATATATGTTCTTGTTGCAAGGTTTCAATGGCGGTTCTCGAATCTGTATGTATGATAACATGTTGTCGGTGTTCAGCAAGAGCATGTTCCAAAGCCTTTTGAATGGCTATCATCTCTGTTTGTAAAGTCGAACACCCATTTGAGAGTCTCCAACTATTTACAGTTTCCTGCCTTAACTGCAGTTCCGGTTTCTTGTCCCTGCTGGTCACCTGATACATCTGTGAAGTAAGTGAAGCTGTTGGATGCCAAGTTTGCTTCTATATGCATCTGTGCGATGTTACGTAGCAGATGAGGATTTGTCTGGATCTTTCTTCCTTCAAGAACCATGATCTTAAAGTCTGCTGGCGGAGATTCCCAAGGGGATTGCATAACAAAGTCTGCATGTATTTCGTCGACACCCTTCTCAGTGACTGTGTTTGTTATATCGAATGTATTGATAGTGTTTATCGCACAATGGGTCCACCTGTTGCTTTTGGAGGCTCTTCTTTCCAGAGTTAGTGCTCTAGTGATTATATCTTTAAGTGAACTGATTCTAGGTCTAGTCAATATCTTGGTCAGCATGCACGCAGCAATCCCTTTTACCCTTATTTCAATCGACGTTAGCTTGGTTTCTAGTCTTAGGTTCAGTATTTTAGTACATCTGGGAGCTCCTGTTATGATTCGCAATTGCATCGTTTTAAATAACCTCAACGTTTGCCCACTGACCAGGAGAAAGAGTAAGGCAGGCGCTGCATAATCAACTAGGGAACGAACGGCGTCTATGTAAAACATTCTTAACACTTTGTGTCCCACTCCTAGATGGGGGCCCTGTGATTGCCTTCATTATATTTAGTCGTGATTTTGCTTTCTCCTTTAGATATTGAATTTGCTTGTCGAATGTTATTTTAGAATCTATCCACACTCCGAGATATTGATATTGTGTAACCCACTGAAGGTTGATGTCTTGAATGCATAGGTGCCTGTCTGGAGTGTTGCCGCCTAGTCTCATTGCCTTAGACTTTTGTGCAGATATTTTTAGCCCTAAAACGCTGCATTCAGATGTTACTTTATCTAATGCACCTTGTACTTTATTTAGAAGTGAAGGACCTGTAATGACTAATGCTATATTATCAGCATAGCTTAGCAACTTAACCCCTTCTGTAAATGTCATGGTAACAAGGTTTTCCATAAGGATGTTAAAAAGACTAGGACTGAGGACTCTTCGTTGTGGAGTCCCATTCTCACGCAAGTGGTAGTCCGACACATGTCCTTGCAACTTTTTTCTGGCATACCTGTGACTTAGGTAATCTTGAATCCATGCTAGCATATTTCCCTTTACACCTTTTTTAACTAAGGTGTGCAAAATTGCTTGTGGCCTTGCAAGTTCGAATGCTTTTTCTAGATCAAGGAAGATCACTATAGCTGGACCTGAGATAACTGTTCCTAGTAATGTTGCTATGCAGTTGGCAGTACCTACTCCTCTAGTGAAGCCAAATATGTGTTTATGAAGGTCTCCAGTCTTCCATAGTAGCCTATTTAAGACCATGCGTTCTGCAGTTTTACTAATGCAAGATGTTAATGCAATGGGTCTGTAATTGCCAGGTTCTTTCGGCTTAGGAATCGGTATGATGTCTGCTTTCTTCCAAGAGGTCGTTAGTTTGCCTTGCTGCCAAGATGCAGTGATGACGTCCAATATTCCTTGTTCTCCAGCTGGACCTGCATGTGCGATCATTGAGTATGTAATGTTATCAGCACCTGGTGCAGTGTCCTTAACACCATTTTTGGCTCTGATTAGTTCTTGTTTGGTGAAGAAACAGTCACATTCGTCATTTGTAGCTATGCTCTCATGAACGGCTGTCAACCTATCTTGTTTTAATCATTCTTGCTGCCTTCGGACCCTTGCAGGAAGCTGATATGAAGCTGTTCTTTCTGCAAATTGGAGAGCAAGTCTCTCAGCCTCCTGCAATGGTTGAATACATGCCTGTGGTTGGGCTGGTCGACTTGATATAGTTTTAATCTGACCCCATATCTTGCCAAGATTACTATGTTCATTTAGAGTTTTACACCACTCAAATCATTTTGCCTCCTTTACTTCTCTAGAAACTCGTCTTGCTTCAGATATCACCGCTCTTAGCAGAGTTCTTCCTTCTGGTGTGGGGTTTCTCTTTAGATGTTTCCTGAAGATGTTGACTCTGTGGTTCTGTTCTTTAACCTCATTACTATAGAACCAATAGTTCTTTAGTTTTGTGTTTCCTGTGATAATGATTGGAATAGCTTTGTTTGCAGCAGCTGCAATGGCTTCCTGCAGATTGGTCTCGTGTATGTTCAAATCCTCAGGTGGCGTGCATGTTGCATACCATTTTTCAAGTTCCTCTTGGTATATATTCCAATTGGCCTTTTTTAAATTCCACCTAGGTTGTGTAGGTGGTGTAGGAGGTCGTTCTATGTTTAGTGTTGTGACAGTAGCATAGTGGTCACTGGTGATCACCGGGTCTACTTCCCACTTCGCCTGATGCTTGAGTGCTGCTGAGATTAATGTAAGATTAATGTGAGTGGGCTCCCCCAGTGTCGAGAAGTGTAATTTCAAGTACTTCTCGTAGATCTGCAGCTAAATGTCGCCCATTTGCATTGTCTGGCCCAGTCGCACCTAACTGTTGATGATGAGCATTAAAATACCCAGCAATAATTACATTTTCCTGCGTGACCAAAGCAAAGCCTCTGCTTCTAATATACGTTTAGGGGACTTGTAGACGTTGTATATGAGGAGCTCAATATTACCCATATTCACTGTTACTGCTAATACCTCTACTCCATCCCCACATGAAACTGGATCTATTTTCTTGTTGGGTATGGTGTTCCTGACTAGGGTTATTAACCCTCTTTGTCTCCCCTGTTGATACGGTATAACATAGTGTTGATAGCCAGCTAATCTGAAGGATTTCGTGACTGGGAAAAAGAGTTTCATCCAACACGATTATATCTGCTTTC
This sequence comes from Procambarus clarkii, assembly GCF_040958095.1. Taxonomy (NCBI): domain Eukaryota; kingdom Metazoa; phylum Arthropoda; class Malacostraca; order Decapoda; family Cambaridae; genus Procambarus; species Procambarus clarkii. Next base: position 35,749,182 of record NC_091182.1, read on the forward strand.
GTGCTGATTGCAGCCTCCTGAAGAGTGTGGTTTTTATATCCAAGACCTTGTATGTTCCACTGCAGTATTCGTAATGGCCAGACGAAGGTTTCGATTGGTGTTGCCTGTTCTAGTAGAACTCCTCTTCAAAATCGACCTCTATATTCTCCACCTCGCAAGTCGTGTCGCTGCAAATCGGACTGCACTGATTGCTCGTGGTCATCCCCGGCATTGTTGCAATCTGTGCATAACTGTGGTCCATCGCTTTGTTGATGGTATTGCTGCATGTCGGACTGCATTGATTGCTCGTGGCTGTTTCTTGTGTTGTTGGAACCTGTGCATCTATGCTGTTCAATACGTCTTTGTTGGTGTTGTTGCATATCAGATTGCATTGGCTGTTGTTGTCTGTCTCTTGTGTTGTAAGATTCTGTTGATCTTGGGTGGTCACTGCTTCTTGCAGTTGCTTTTGTAAATGTTGATGTTCTGGTGTCTTGACTACCCGACTGTTGTTGGTAGTCTGTATGTCCATGTTGCGCCGTTTGTCCTCTTGTGCTCCGTCTTGTCTCAGACTGTCTATTTCTTATGTAACTGTGGTCTGCTGCACGATCTTGTCCATTATCACTCAAGTGATTTCTTGAGTCTGTTGCTGTGATGCGTTCTGTGTCATCTGTAGGCAATTGATAATGGTTTCTGCCATGATCTTCACTATGTTTTTCAGCTAGACCTCGGTAAAACTGTATATTTGTTGTGTTGATCCCGAAAGTAACTTTTTTTTGCTCTTTTGCATTTGCTGTATTTCTGCAGCACTTTTGTGTATTTTCTGATTTGGAATTAATAGATTCGGGAAATTTTGCTCTGTGAGAAAGTGTGTGTTGTGGCTGTGCACGAGTGTTCCAGACGTTGGTGTTGGTGTATGTAGTGCTGGTCTGTGTTTATCCTGGCCTGAGCTGTCTGCACTTTTTCTTTCTGTGCAGAGGAGGTTGTGATCCACGCATGATGTTTGCCTCCACAATTTGGATATTTGGCTGTTGTGGCCTGGTTTACCTTGTGCTTGGCTATACAGTCTTTGGTTGGATGCTTCAGGCTGCACACTCCGCATGTACAAAGGAAGCCCCTTTCATCAGTCCACAAGGAGACATGTATTTACAAATAGACGGAGTAGCAATGGGCTCCCCCCTTAGGAGTTTTATTTGCTATTTTTTATATGGGAACCATCGAAGATAGGGTCTTCAGTAGCAGACAAAAACCAACTGTATACTGCCGTTATGTAGATGACATATTCGTAATAGTAAAAGACTCAGATGAACTAATTGACCTAAAAAGACACCTAGAGAGAGAGTCAGTACTCCGATTTACACATGAAAATAGTGAAAATAACAGTCTGCCATTCCTGGATGTACTAATAACAAAAACAGGAACCTCTTTAAGCACCAACGTATATACCAAGCCCACCAACATAGGATTATGCCTGAACGGTAGAAGTGAGTGCCCCTAAAGATACAAAGCCAGTGTTCTCAATGCTTATATTCGTCAAGCGCTTACCCACTGCTCTGAATGGAGCAACGTGAGTAGAGAGTTTGAAAGAGTAACTCGGGTATTGGTGAACAACGGATATAGCAACGCGGAAATAAACGCTGCTATAAGAAGACACTTGGACCGTTGGTATAATTCAGAACCTAGAACAGAAACCACAACACCCCCAATAAAATTATATTACAAATCAACCATGCACAGTGAACATATAAAAGAGGAAAGAATAATGAAAGAAATAATCCGTAAAGGAGTAAAAAGCACTACTCCTAATCAAAACATAAACCTGATAATATTCTACAAAACCAAGAAGACTTCCGAACTCCTTATCAAAAACAGCCCGAAGCCGACGGAGAACCCTCTACAGCAGTCAAGCGTTGTATACATGTACACTTGCCCCCACGAAGGATGTAACCTTCAATGTAAGTACATAGGTATGACGTCGACCAAGCTGACGAGGCGTTTGACATGCCATCTTCAATCTGGTGCCCCTAGGAATCACATGAGACAAGCCCATGACATTACTCTAACAAGAGAAATGTTGAACAAGAATACCTGCATAATAGACAAAACCCAAGATGCAAGAAGATTACAAATTCTTGAGGCAATTCACATAAGAATAGAGCGACCTACCATGAACACCCAAATCACGGAACTATTTACTCTACCCACCATGAGAGTAAGGACAAGACAAGAACATATCGATGCCAACACAGAAGACAATGTCCAACATAATAGGCCAATTACACTGGATTAATCTTTGTGTTTAGATAGGAGCAGCCTCGTATGGGCCAATAAGCCTTCTGCAGCCTCTATGTTTCACCTCACATTTATCCCTTATGTATCCCCCCATGTTTTCACCTTTATTGTATTATCACCTGACCCAGTGCGGGTATAAAATCAACTAGTATTGTAAGATCTGTTCACTTGAGAATGAACCATGGAGGTTCGAAACGTTGTGCAAATTATATAAATAAGTGTAATACACTCTATAGTAAATCACTTCTTTTCTTCACCTCAAAAGTACGAAAATGAGTTTTGGAGAACTCCTATTTCAATTAAGCCCTGATGCTAAGAAAATAGTTAGAGGGATAGAAGCCCTAAACCAGAATATATATATATATATATATATATGCAATTGACGATCACAAAACACTGATCATTTTATGCGGAAAATCCACAGAGAAATATGAAAGGAGGTGAACGTTTCGGCTTTGTTAAAGCCTTTGTCAACACCAGACTGACTGACAGTCAGTCTGGTGTTGACAAAGGCTTTAACAAAGCCGAAACGTTCACCTCCTTTCATATTTCTCTGTGGATTTTCCGCATATATATATATATATATATATATATATATATATATATATAAATATATATATATATATATATATATATATATATATATATATATATGCACATTAAAAAGTCAGCACCAGCTATCAACAGCCAATTAATGCACAACTATATTCTACCCACCTCAAGACTCCGCTCCAATATAGAAGCATCAAGAAATATGGACCAATAGGCTTTCTACAATCACTTCCATTCAATACCCCATGTTTCGTGTTCTGTCTTGTGTTGATGAAATTAATACCCTATTAATGCCACCTCACCCCATCCACCTCACTCAAATATATATATATATATATATATATATATATATATATATATATATATATATATATGTATATATATATGTATATATACATATATATATATATATATATATATATATATATATATATATATATATATATATATATATATATATATATATATATATGCGAACAAGCCTGAATGGTCCCCAGGACAATATGCAACTGAAAACTCACACCCCAGAAGTGACTCGAACCCATACTCCTAGGAGCAAACGCAACTGGTATGTACAAGACGCCTTAATCCACTTGACCATCACGACCGGACATAATGAGGTGATAGCCGAGGCTATTTGAACCACCCCACCGCCGGCACTCGGATAGTTATCTTGGGCATAGCATTTTACCAAATCACCTCATTCTTTGGGGCACACGCGAGGAACACAAATGCGAACAAGCCTGAATGGTCCCCAGGACAATATGCAACTGAAAACTCACACCCCAGAAGTGACTCGAACCCATACTCCCAGGAGCAAACGCAACTGGTATGTACAAGACGCCTTAATCCACTTGACCATCACGACCGGACATAATGAGGTGATAGCCGAGGCTATTTGAACCACCCCACCGCCGGCACTCGGATAGTTATCTTGGGCATAGCATTTTACCAAATCACCTCATTCTTTGGGGCACACGCGAGGAACACAAATGCGAACAAGCCTGAATGGTCCCCAGGACAATATGCAACTGAAAACTCACACCCCAGAAGTGACTCGAACCCATACTCCCAGGAGCAAACGCAACTGGTATGTACAAGACGCCTTAATCCACTTGACCATCACGACCGGACATAATGAGGTGATAGCCGAGGCTATTTGAACCACCCCACCGCCGGCACTCGGATAGTTATCTTGGGCATAGCATTTTACCAAATCACCTCATTCTTTGGGGCACACGCGAGGAACACAAATGCGAACAAGCCTGAATGGTCCCCAGGACAATATGCAACTGAAAACTCACACCCCAGAAGTGACTCGAACCCATACTCCCAGGAGCAAACGCAACTGGTATGTACAAGACGCCTTAATCCACTTGACCATCACGACCGGACATAATGAGGTGATAGCCGAGGCTATTTGAACCACCCCACCGCCGGCACTCGGATAGTTATCTTGGGCATAGCATTTTACCAAATCACCTCATTCTTTGGGGCACACGCGAGGAACACAAATGCGAACAAGCCTGAATGGTCCCCAGGACAATATGCAACTGAAAACTCACACCCCAGAAGTGACTCGAACCCATACTCCCAGGAGCAAACGCAACTGGTATGTACAAGACGCCTTAATCCACTTGACCATCACGACCGGACATAATGAGGTGATAGCCGAGGCTATTTGAACCACCCCACCGCCGGCACTCGGATAGTTATCTTGGGCATAGCATTTTACCAAATCACCTCATTCTTTGGGGCACACGCGAGGAACACAAATGCGAACAAGCCTGAATGGTCCCCAGGACAATATGCAACTGAAAACTCACACCCCAGAAGTGACTCGAACCCATACTCCCAGGAGCAAACGCAACTGGTATGTACAAGACGCCTTAATCCACTTGACCATCACGACCGGACATAATGAGCGGACCGGACATAATTTGTGTTCCTCGCGTGTGCCCCAAAGAATGAGGTGATTTGGTAAAATGCTATGCCCAAGATAACTATCCGAGTGCCGGCGGTGGGGTGGTTCAAATAGCCTCGGCTATCACCTCATTATGTCCGGTCGTGATGGTCAAGTGGATTAAGGCGTCTTGTACATACCAGTTGCGTTTGCTCCTGGGAGTATGGGTTCGAGTCACTTCTGGGGTGTGAGTTTTCAGTTGCATATTGTCCTGGGGACCATTCAGGCTTGTTCGCATTTGTGTTCCTCGCGTGTGCCCCAAAGAATGAGGTGATTTGGTAAAATGCTATGCCCAAGATAACTATCCGAGTGCCGGCGGTGGGGTGGTTCAAATAGCCTCGGCTATCACCTCATTATGTCCGGTCGTGATGGTCAAGTGGATTAAGGCGTCTTGTACATACCAGTTGCGTTTGCTCCTGGGAGTATGGGTTCGAGTCACTTCTGGGGTGTGAGTTTTCAGTTGCATATTGTCCTGGGGACCATTCAGGCTTGTTCGCATTTGTGTTCCTCGCGTGTGCCCCAAAGAATGAGGTGATTTGGTAAAATGCTATGCCCAAGATAACTATCCGAGTGCCGGCGGTGGGGTGGTTCAAATAGCCTCGGCTATCACCTCATTATGTCCGGTCGTGATGGTCAAGTGGATTAAGGCGTCTTGTACATACCAGTTGCGTTTGCTCCTGGGAGTATGGGTTCGAGTCACTTCTGGGGTGTGAGTTTTCAGTTGCATATTGTCCTGGGGACCATTCAGGCTTGTTCGCATTTGTGTTCCTCGCGTGTGCCCCAAAGAATGAGGTGATTTGGTAAAATGCTATGCCCAAGATAACTATCCGAGTGCCGGCGGTGGGGTGGTTCAAATAGCCTCGGCTATCACCTCATTATGTCCGGTCGTGATGGTCAAGTGGATTAAGGCGTCTTGTACATACCAGTTGCGTTTGCTCCTGGGAGTATGGGTTCGAGTCACTTCTGGGGTGTGAGTTTTCAGTTATATATATATATATATATATATATATATATATATATATATATATATATACATATATATATATATATATATATATATATATATATATATATATATATATATATATATATATATATATATATTATTAAATATGACCGAAAAAGTAAGATTAATAATTCTAAATATATATATATATATATATATATATATACATATATATATATATATATATATATATATATATATATATATATATATATATATATATATATATATATATATATATATATTATTAAATATGACCGAAAAAGTAAGATTAATAATTCTAACACGAATTTTCTCAATCTTTCGTACATTTCTTTTCACTGTTGGTGGTAATTCAAAAATCAATTCTCCAAAATTAATTTTTATTTCTAGTCTGACGCGACACTTGAGCGCGTTTCGTAAAACTTATTATATTTTCAAAGACTTTAGTTACATTTACACAACTGAATAGAACTTACACATCTCCGATTTGTTTATATCTACATTTGAGTGAGGTGGATGGGGTGAGGTGGTATTTAATAGGGTATTAATTTCATCAACACAAGACAGAACACGAAGCAATGGGTATTGAATAGAAGTGATTGTAGAAAGCCTATTGGTCCATATTTCTTGATGCTTCTATATTGGAGCGGAGTCTTGAGGTGGGTAGAATATAGTTGTGCATTAATTGGCTGTTGATTGCTGGTGTTGACTTTTTAATGTGTAGTGCCTCGCAAACGTCAAGCCGTCTGCTATCGCTGTATCTATCGATGATTTCTGTGTTGTTTACTAGGATTTCTCTGGCGATGGTTTGGTTGTGGGAAGAGATTATATGTTCCTTAATGGAGCCCTGTTGCTTATGCATCGTTAAACGCCTAGAAAGAGATGTTGTTTTCTTGCCTATATACTGGTTTTTTTTTGGAGCTTACAATCCCCAAGTGGGCATTTGAAGGCATAGACGACGTTGGTCTCTTTTAAAGCGTTCTGCTTTGTGTCTGGAGAGTTTCTCATGAGTAGGCTGGCCGTTTTTCTGGTTTTATAGTAAATCGTCAGTTGTATCCTCTGATTTTTGTCTGTAGGGATAACGTTTCTATTAACAATATCTTTCAGGACCCTTTCCTCCGTTTTATGAGCTATGGAAAAGAAGTTCCTGTAAAATAGTCTAATAGGGGGTATAGGTGTTGTGTTAGTTGTCTCTTCAGAGGTTGCATGGCGTTTCACTTTCCTTCTTATGATGTCTTCGACGAAACCATTGGAGAAGCCGTTGTTGACTAGGACCTGCCTTACCCTACAGAGTTCTTCGTCGACTTGTTTCCATTCTGAGCTGTGGCTGAGAGCACGGTCGACATATGCGTTAACAACACTCCTCTTGTACCTGTCTGGGCAGTCGCTGTTGGCATTTAGGCACATTCCTATGTTCGTTTCCTTAGTGTAGACTGCAGTGTGGAAACCTCCGCTCTTTTCCATGACTGTTACATCTAGAAAGGGCAGCTTCCCATCCTTTTCCATCTCGTAAGTAAAACGCAGCACGGAACTCTGCTCAAATGCCTCCTTCAGCTCCTGCAGATGTCTGACATCAGGCACCTGTGTAAAAATGTCGTCAACATACCTGCAGTATATGGCCGGTTTCAAGTTCATGTCGACTAAGACTTTTTCTCGATGGTACCCATGTAGAAGTTTGCAAACAGGACACCTAGGGGAGAACCCATGGCGACCCCATCTACTTGCTTATACATGTGCCCATCCGGGCTCAAGAAGGGTGCCTCTTTAGTACAAGCTTGGAGTAGTTTCCTTAGAATATTTTCTGGTATGTCAAGAGGAGTACAGGCCGGATCACGATACACTCTGTCGGCTATCATCCCGATTGTCTCGTCCACAGGTAGACGAGAAACTTGTGAGACTCCTCAGTCTCACAAGTGAATTTTATTGAAGGTACCAAAGAATTGAGTTCATTAAGAAAAACTATCTGGTCTTCGTCGCACGGCCATAAGCACAAAATATCATCAACATACCTAAACCAAACTACATTAGCCGGGATAATCCTGGATAAGATTTTTGTTTCAAAGAATTCCATATACAAATTGCTTAAAACTGGGGAAAGGGGATTGCCCATCGCCATACCAAATGTTTGTTGGAAAAATTTTCCATTAAAACTAAAATAATTGTCTTTTATACACAATTTGATAAGTTCCAATAAGCTAAGCTATACCTGCTTTTGGTTAATTCTTTCCTAGGGATGGGTTGGTCAGGTGTCGGCCTATATATCCTCCCCCCTTCTCCCTTCTCCTTAGTCAGTCTGGTGTTGACAAAGGCTTTCTCATTTCATATTTCTCTGTGGATTTCTCTGGCATATATATATATATATATATATATATATATATATATATATATATATATATATATATATATATATATATATATAACTGAAAACTCACACCCCAGAAGTGACTCGAACCCATACTCCCAGAAGCAACGCAACTGGTATGTACAAGACGCCTTAATCCACTTGACCATCACGACCGGACATAATGAGGTGATAGCCGAGGCTATTTGAACCACCCCACCGCCGGCACTCGGATAGTTATCTTGGGCATAGCATTTTACCAAATCACCTCATTCTTAGGGGCACACGTGAGGAACACAAATGCGAACAAGCCAGAATGGTCCCCTGGACAATATGCAACTGAAAACTCACACCCCAGAAGTGACTCGAACCCATACTCCCAGAAGCAACGCGACTGGTATGTACAAGACGCCTTAATCCACTTGACCATCACGACCGGACATAATGAGGTGATAGCCGAGGCTATTTGAACCACCCCACCGCCGGCACTCGGATAGTTATCTTGGGCATAGCATTTTACCAAATCACCTCATTCTTAGGGGCACACGTGAGGAACACAAATGCGAACAAGCCAGAATGGTCCCCTGGACAATATGCAACTGAAAACTCACACCCCAGAAGTGACTCGAACCCATACTCCCAGAAGCAACGCAACTGGTATGTACAAGACGCCTTAATCCACTTGACCATCACGACCGGACATAATGAGGTGATAGCCGAGGCTATTTGAACCACCCCACCGCCGGCACTCGGATAGTTATCTTGGGCATAGCATTTTACCAAATCACCTCATTCTTAGGGGCACACGTGAGGAACACAAATGCGAACAAGCCAGAATGGTCCCCTGGACAATATGCAACTGAAAACTCACACCCCAGAAGTGACTCGAACCCATACTCCCAGAAGCAACGCAACTGGTATGTACAAGACGCCTTAATCCACTTGACCATCACGACCGGACATAATGAGGTGATAGCCGAGGCTATTTGAACCACCCCTCCGCCGGCACTCGGATAGTTATCTTGGGCATAGCATTTTACCAAATCACCTCATTCTTAGGGGCACACGTGAGGAACACAAATGCGAACAAGCCAGAATGGTCCCCTGGACAATATGCAACTGAAAACTCACACCCCAGAAGTGACTCGAACCCATACTCCCAGAAGCAACGCAACTGGTATGTACAAGACGCCTTAATCCACTTGACCATCACGACCGGACATAATGAGGTGATAGCCGAGGCTATTTGAACCACCCCACCGCCGGCACTCGGATAGTTATCTTGGGCATAGCATTTTACCAAATCACCTCATTCTTAGGGGCACACGTGAGGAACACAAATGCGAACAAGCCAGAATGGTCCCCTGGACAATATGCAACTGAAAACTCACACCCCAGAAGTGACTCGAACCCATACTCCCAGAAGCAACGCAACTGGTATGTACAAGACGCCTTAATCCACTTGACCATCACGACCGGACATAATGAGGTGATAGCCGAGGCTATTTGAACCACCCCACCGCCGGCACTCGAATAGTTATCTTGGGCATAGCATTTTACCAAATCACCTCATTCTTAGGGGCACACGTGAGGAACACAAATGCGAACAAGCCAGAATGGTCCCCTGGACAATATGCAACTGAAAACTCACACCCCAGAAGTGACTCGAACCCATACTCCCAGAAGCAACGCAACTGGTATGTACAAGACGCCTTAATCCACTTGACCATCACGACCGGACATAATGAGGTGATGGGGTGGTTCAAATAGCCTCGGCTATCACCTCATTATGTCCGGTCGTGATGGTCAAGTGGATTAAGGCGTCTTGTACATACCAGTTGCGTTGCTTCTGGGAGTATGGGTTCGAGTCACTTCTGGGGTGTGAGTTTTCAGTTGCATATTGTCCAGGGGACCATTCTGGCTTGTTCGCATTTGTGTTCCTCACGTGTGCCCCTAAGAATGAGGTGATTTGGTAAAATGCTATGCCCAAGATAACTATCCGAGTGCCGGCGGTGGGGTGGTTCAAATAGCCTCGGCTATCACCTCATTATGTCCGGTCGTGATGGTCAAGTGGATTAAGGCGTCTTGTACATACCAGTTGCGTTGCTTCTGGGAGTATGGGTTCGAGTCACTTCTGGGGTGTGAGTTTTCAGTTGCATATTGTCCAGGGGACCATTCTGGCTTGTTCGCATTTGTGTTCCTCACGTGTGCCCCTAAGAATGAGGTGATTTGGTAAAATGCTATGCCCAAGATAACTATCCGAGTGCCGGCGGTGGGGTGGTTCAAATAGCCTCGGCTATCACCTCATTATGTCCGGTCGTGATGGTCAAGTGGATTAAGGCGTCTTGTACATACCAGTTGCGTTGCTTCTGGGAGTATGGGTTCGAGTCACTTCTGGGGTGTGAGTTTTCAGTTGCATATTGTCCAGGGGACCATTCTGGCTTGTTCGCATTTGTGTTCCTCACGTGTGCCCCTAAGAATGAGGTGATTTGGTAAAATGCTATGCCCAAGATAACTATCCGAGTGCCGGCGGTGGGGTGGTTCAAATAGCCTCGGCTATCACCTCATTATGTCCGGTCGTGATGGTCAAGTGGATTAAGGCGTCTTGTACATACCAGTTGCGTTGCTTCTGGGAGTATGGGTTCGAGTCACTTCTGGGGTGTGAGTTTTCAGTTGCATATTGTCCAGGGGACCATTCTGGCTTGTTCGCATTTGTGTTCCTCACGTGTGCCCCTAAGAATGAGGTGATTTGGTAAAATGCTATGCCCAAGATAACTATCCGAGTGCCGGCGGTGGGGTGGTTCAAATAGCCTCGGCTATCACCTCATTATGTCCGGTCGTGATGGTCAAGTGGATTAAGGCGTCTTGTACATACCAGTTGCGTTGCTTCTGGGAGTATGGGTTCGAGTCACTTCTGGGGTGTGAGTTTTCAGTTGCATATTGTCCAGGGGACCATTCTGGCTTGTTCGCATTTGTGTTCCTCACGTGTGCCCCTAAGAATGAGGTGATTTGGTAAAATGCTATGCCCAAGATAACTATCCGAGTGCCGGCGGTGGGGTGGTTCAAATAGCCTCGGCTATCACCTCATTATGTCCGGTCGTGATGGTCAAGTGGATTAAGGCGTCTTGTACATACCAGTTGCGTTGCTTCTGGGAGTATGGGTTCGAGTCACTTCTGGGGTGTGAGTTTTCAGTTGCATATTGTCCAGGGGACCATTCTGGCTTGTTCGCATATATATATATATATATATATATATATATATATATATATATATATATATATATATATATATATATATATATATATGATTTATATTCAGGTTTGAGCAAAAATGTTTGCAAATTTGCCGATCATACGAAAATCAGGATGGAAATAAACACGGAAAAAGACTCCCTATTTATTTATCAAAGCATTAGTAATAAAACTCATGGTTAGTGTTTACATCTTCATGTATATATCTTCATGAAGCTGTTGTTAGGTCTCATTTAGATTATGCAGTTCAGTTTTGGTCGCCATACTATAGAATGAATATAAATTCTCTAGATCGCGTCCAGCATAGGATGACAAAGTTAATCACACAAATTAGAAACCTGTCATATGAAGAAAATGTGACAGAACTTATTTTACATTCACAAGAAAGGCGAAGAATAAGGAGCGACATGATAGAGATGTGCAATTGGATAAATGGGCACAACAAATGGGATATTAATAGCGTACTAAAAGTATCAACACAAAATAGAAAATGAAACATTTGGTATAAATTGCATCAGCTTAAATTTGGACAGAATCAGGGTAAATACTGGTTCGGTTAATTGGTTGTCATTTGTGGAGCAACTTATTGCATAATACAATAGAAGTAAGATCCTTTGATTGTTTCAAGCGTAGGTTAGACATATATATGAATGAGTTTGGGTGGATCTTGCTCTCGTTAGGCCCCATTTAGATTATGCAGTTCAGTTTTGGTTGCTGTACTAAAGAATGGATATATATTTGCTGGAACGTGTCCAGCGTAGGATGACAAAGTTAATTCCCCAAATTAGAAACCTGTCATATGAATTAAGATTAACGAAGCTTAAACTGTATTCACTGGAAAGGCGAGAAGTTATGGGTGACATGATAGAGGTTTGCAAGTGGATGAATGGACATAACAAAGGGGACCATTAAGAGAGTATTAAAAGTATCAACACAAGGCAGAACACGAAACAATAGGAATAAATTGGATAAGTTTAGATTTAGGAAAGACCTGGGGTAAATACTGGTTCATGGTTCAGTAACAAGGTTGTTGATTTGTCGAACCAGTTGCAGCGTGGCATGGTGTAGGTGGGGTCCCTTAATTATTTCAAACGTGGGCTGGATATGAATATGATTCAGATTGGGTGGTTGCCTCGTATGGGTCAATAAGCCTTTTACAATTACCCTCATTCCTATGTTCTTAGTAATAGCCTGTGCTCTCTGTCTCTCTCTCCCTCACTTTAGGAGAGCCTCATTGAGACATACAGCAACAGCACTAGAAACTATGTAGTTAACAGTGTCTCTTGTCACACTAACGGTTCACAAAACAAGTTCTCAGCCGGCGACATTGTATATATGTAAGTATATAACTACATTTATTAATAACGTTTTATGCAGTTTAGATATCAGATTATCCTAAATTTAATTTATTTGCATTTGTGTAAATATATCTATTAGAAATCTATATATCAACTCGTTCTAGTATGTCGCAATTGTTTTACGAACTCGATCAGCCCGGTAAAACTGCGAAACATTAAAAAATAATTAAAACATTGTAATATTGACGTTTTCTGTGTATTGTCCTCGGATTACTAAATGTAATCCTTTGTTTAGATTTTATTGTTTGGATTCTTACTAAGTTGTTTGGGTTCCAACTTTGGTGATTAGGCAAAACAGTTGCTGTTTTTATGTAACTGCACATTGAGAAAACCGATTGTTTTTCCATGAAACTTACAGCAGGAAATTAATGTGCGAGGGACGCCTCAGTTCCATAACTCTCGACCACATGATTGGGCCAAGTTGTAATGACCAATGGACTCACTCTGTGTGTATATGGAGCTGCTGGTTCAGTGGTCGACTGGTTTCCGACAACCAGTGTTAAGATAACATGAGGAAGAACAAAAATGGATTGAAAGAGGAAATAAATAAAATAGATGTTTCCTGAAGACGAAAAGAAGAGCAGTCAGAAATCAACAAATAAATTACCAGTATGTAAATGTAATAAAATTTTAAATTTGACAAGAGAGTGATATCTGCCTAGCAAATGTATGTCATATATTCATCAACATTTTGAAAGTATTTCAGAGCATATTGCAAGGTGCTAACTTCAGAGAACATCAAATGTTATTGTTATCTATTCTTGTGCTTGATACTCAGCATTGAAGTCATCACAATTGAGTAATTGTGAGATTTTTTCTACGCCTACCTCCCTTAGGAGGTGGACTACAAGTTTAAAGGCTGCTCACAGCAGTTAAGCATGAGTCCAATAGAAAAAGGAGAAGAGGGAGCAAACCGCCAGACCTCCACCACTAGGGGTGAAAACCTGTCCACAATAGGCCGCTGGCTCCTCCTAGTTAAACAGGACGTTAAAACTAATAAAGGGTAACCGACGAGTTCTCACAATCAAATATTTATATTTGATGTGTCGCTATGAATTGGAATTCGAATTCCCAAGAACAGCCGTCGTATCAAGATCACATCAACATTTAATCGTAAAATGCAGAACATGGGTGGAAAAGAATGGTTGAAGGGTTGACATCAAAGACCGTTTTCTGTAACATAACAATTTATTAATAACAAGAGACTAACTACTACATTACCGAGTTTACGTTACGTTAATGTCCATCCAGTGGCACGATAACAAACAGCTAAATAGCAACCCTTGCAGTGCGGCTGCATACTGAACTAACCTGAACACAGGTGTGCCCACTGATAACGCAATATTTCAAATCTAAAAAAATATCACAGACTAAGTTACAATACAGCAAGTGGTTACGTTATTGTCCTTCCAGTGGCAATTGCAACACAGCTATTCAACAGCCCCTCGAGAAATGACAGCAGGCTCCATCCTGCTGACACTTCAGGCTGACAAGTGAACTAACTGAACAATGATGCCCACTGAAGACACAAGCATGCAATCAATAGTGTCACGGCTTCCCTGACAGCTACTCTAATCACAAACTTAAGGGTCCTCCCGCCCAACAGGAGTGACCCCCGTAATTAGGCGGGTAGTCCAACAGTTACTCCCTCTATCACAACCTAGTGTGAACACTCTTTGCAACTCCCTACAAGGAGTTGCACTGTAAACAGTAAACGAGTCAGGCAAGGTGGGATTCTAGGACACAGCTCCAGTAATCCCCAAGTTACTCTACTCTCGTCATCCGACGATAAACAAAAGAAATTGCCTTAATCAATTACCACTGATTATGTGATTAATTACGTTAATTGACTGATCGCAGCAGTCAGCAACAAAGTACTACGGTAATCACAAACAATTGTCTCTCATAGACAACAACATAATGGTACTCTACGTTAATCATTAACACGTGTCTCTCTTAACACATGTCATCTTGTTAACAATAACTCAAAACTATTATATTACATCACACTTGACTCCTTGCAAGTATTCAGTGAGTAATTCTTAATTAAGGTCAAACAGACCACTAATTACATCCCCATTGAGTTATGTTAACTAAGCCTAGCCTAACTTGGTAGCTTCTCGACAGTCGGTGTCAAAAATTACTATAGTGAGTGTTAATTACCCTAATTAACTCCGAGCAATTAATTAACTGTCACCAGGACTGATAATTAATCATCCATAAATACGTCTCACTCCGCACTGCCTAAGCAGGTCTCATCAAACACTGTGAATTCACGGGAAAGGAGTTAATTACCCCTAATTAACATGAGTGCAATTAATCCACTGTCCTCAGACAGGATATGATCAATATAACGATTTATACTAGCTCCATGACCTCGCTTTACCGAGTCATCTGAGTCCTCAAGACCCCAGACGTTAATTACTCCACTAATTATCATGAGCCACTAATTGCTATACCCCAGAAAGGTAATTAGTCCCGAGCAAATTCCGTTAACACAAACACTGACAGACTCTGACAGATCCTCTCCCACTATGTGAATTCATGATGAGAAGGCTAATTACATAATTAGCTAGAGTGGTCAATTAGTTGTCACACAGACAATTAATTGCACCCGAGACGTATGTCACTCAAGCTCAACACTGTTCTCCTATAACAGCTCTTACTCACTCAACAATAAGTGTGCACCCTTATCCAGTTAATTACCCCTTATTAATTAACTCACTGAATCCTTAAGTCCTCGACACAACTTAAAGAAACAAAGTAACCCCAGTGTTACATAGGTCACACTTCAATGGCATGCAACAACACAAATGCACTGCCCACATACGGTTGTGGCTACTGCAACTCGTTAATTACTGTGCCACACAGTAATGACACATGGTTGTGCAACAACAAGAGTATACCAATAATACTGCCCCCCTTATCTTGCAACCGTTGCAAAGGACTACTGTGAGCACACACTTACCTCAGCAAGCAATTAACAAATCAATTGCCTGCTCTCATTAAGTACTGTGAATTCCCCTGAATAATCCTAGAGGTCCCTTAAACCCTCAACACAGCTCCCAGGGCAGCAATATTGTATAAACTGATAACAACACTGCACAAACCTGCAACATAATGATGCCGTCAGCATACCCCACATGCTAATGATATCATTAGGCAATCAGTCAGCAATCACATCTATTGACTCACCACACAACACAGTACATAAAACATGCAAATGAACATAAGAAATGGCATTCACATAATCAATGAAAATTATATCACCAGATAATTGTATCTCTAACTACACAGACCTCAGGGTATCCACTGACATCCCTGCAACCTGGCCTGCCTACCTCTAATGATTATAATTTTACATGCTGGTACTCCATCGCACTAATCCAGTCTGACCGATTATTTAGAATCGACAACTGGATCATTTATATGGTAAATCTCTACACTGACCGGTTACATACCCGAGTCAGTCTACACTCTTATATAAACTTTATATAACTACAGTGTGGTACCGTGTACAACATCCATCTCCAGGTACCGCCCTACCAGTCACCTGGATGTGCCACTGACAGCTGTCACTCAGCTGCTTCCCTAGCCTGGCGGGGCTATGGGACAACACAGCTCTTACCAGGATTTCCACCGGTCCTCAACACGCTGTTACACAATGATAATTGTACTCACGTTCTTCACATCCTCATCAATCCTTTCCCTGGTCACTACCTCTCTGGCTGTAAACACCTAGCTCGCTCCTCGTGCGAGGTGTGGCCCTAAAATGTCCAGGGAAGTTGGCCAAACATATGGCCACCTCGTGGCCCTAGGGGTGGTCACGAGTAGCGCATGACGACACAGCACTCCCCCCCCCCCCGGGCTGAGCTGGTGCGTGGGGTAGGGGTGGGGTTTGGCCGCGCAGGTGACCTGGGGGTGGCCCCCCCCCCCAGGCGGCTGGCCAAGGTGGGCGGCGCAGCCCTGGGGCGGGCGGCGCCCACATGGGATGGATGCTTCAGCCCAGCTGGCTGGCTGGCGCCTACAGGCATACACACGTGGATGGGAGATCACGTTACACCCCATCTTACCAGCATGCTCGCTTGTACACTCGAGCGACAATGGCCGGCGGCGTCACCACATGGCGGACCCAACACGGTGGAATACCAAGTCCAACAGGGGCCTGTAATGACACCTCACTTACACTGCCCTGATTCCACCAATTGTCCATTGTCCATACAACACTAGACAGGATATTCGAACCACCTGTTACACCATGAGGCTCTGCCAGCTGCCTCATGGGTGCCCACTGTCTCTGAGGCTTTTTTACTGGTCCTTCCGTACCTCATCGACTCCAATTCCACGCAAATTGGGCCTAGACACAACCCATGATGGCAGGAGTGCCATCCACGCTGAGTAACAAGGGAATGACCGCGATTAACTGGGTTGGAGGTGGCAGGCTGGCACCTCCACCCAGCTACATCCTCCTCAACTTGCTGTCCAGCTCAAACTAACGATTTCGCGGGCTAGGGGAACTCAAAATGCCCATATTCCCCCCCCCTACTTTGTCTTGACCAATCAGCACGAAGCCAGCACAACTCAAGGTGCTGCTTCCAATCACAGCTGTTCGTGCCAAAACTCAGCTAGGAGCAGAGATGCCTAACCCAATCACAGGCCTCCCTCACCCTCAGGCGTCCCGTGACGTCACAAGGAGGGGGAGGCCTAAAGACAATGGCGCAATGTCTCACATGGTTGGGGGGGGGAGGCAACGTTCACCCCACTGTTCCCACCACCTCTAAAACCGTTGGGAGTCAAGTACCTACCCACACCACTTCACTCTCAACTCCCATCCTATTTTCACAGAAACAGGAAAAGTCCTGTAATTCTCTCTACAGAGCAATCACAGACTTCTGACTAGTCACAAATGATAGTCCATAGCAAGAGCTTTCATCCAACACCCCACAAGTGTATGTTAGTTTGAAAATTTCTTGACTTGAGTCCCTAGAGCGACTAGCCTAATCTAGAAAACTAGGAAAACTAGCTGAGGGAATCTAGATTCCCTCACAGTAATTGTCCTGCCATCCAGGAGTAACTCAACCTCCCTCTGTACTATATAATTATCTCATGTCTAAACTTAACTCCAACATCCTCCAGGGTACTTAGAATTCTGTCCAGTTTAAATTAAATAAAAGAGTTGACCAAACCACACACTAGAAAGTGAATGGACGACGACGTTTTAGTCCATCCTGGACCATTCTCAAGTCGATTGAGAATTGTAAATATAATTTGAAATTATAATACATACAATTTCAAGTAAATCGATTACAAATAAATGGGCTTTTGCCAATTACATCAAAACAAAAACTCTCCAACTTCCATTTTAAAATTGGTATTATAATTGTATAATATACTCCGCCGATCTACGCATTTTAGAGCAATGTAACTTTATTATTCTTAATGTAGTTTCGTAAGAAAGATGTTAATGATTTTGGTCAACTTTGTCATCACTTCTCATTTACGGTTTCGAAAGAATGTGTATTATTTTTATAGTTGGATGGCAAACCTTATACATCACAAACAACTTAGATCTCAATAGATTCCAGGAAGTTTAAGCAGGTTAAAGTTGTAGGATAATATTACTATTGTAAATAATTTATATAAAAAGCCAATTATCATATATTTATATCCTGTTGTTTGAGTTCAGGTATGTTCTTAATACCCTTATCTACCAATTTTCAATACCCATTTTAGGTCAGTTCTAGCCATTATTTCCAGATCCTTTTATCTATATATCTGCCAAATTACAGTATCAATTTACATTTCACTTGAGTATTCCCACAGTTTGGATGAGTTTTAATTTTATTTATTGAGTAGTCTTTTTTGTATTAACTTAAAATATTCATATATTGTTGTTAACTCAAAATTATTAATAGGCATTTCATATTATGACCAGAAGAGGTCCAAGAACCTCTTCTTGGAAACTAATCTTTACTAGAATAACGGAGTAAATTTTCGTTTATATTCACTATGTGGTTCGATATTCATTGATTAGAAATATGTTCACATTTGTTCCTACAGCACTCTGTTGACTGTCTTGTTCTTCACGATACTCATAGCAGGCATCGTAGACGCATATATTGAGAAAACTAAAAATAAAGCAATGGCTAAAGGTGAGTTAAAATTTACCAACTTACTGTCAATATGTTGACCACTGGGACATGGAGGATTTTTTATTTGTCAATGTAGACGTTTTTATTTTAAATTTTATTTTTAAATTTCTATGTAGAATTTTTTATTTCTACGTAGACGCATATATTGAGAAAACTAAAAATATAGCTATGGCTAAAGGTGAGTTAAAATTTACCAACTTAATGTCAATATGTTGACCACTGGGACCTCGAGGGTGTTTTATTTGTCAATGGTCAATATTATTTGTTATCCAATCAAATGAAATTAATATTATAGACAATTAATTGCGTCGACTAATTTACATTGTTTGGTGCAATTATCCTACTGGACTTGTTGATGTGTAGGAGTTTATCGTCAACCTGTTGATATGTTGCAGCTCATTCTAAATTTGTTGGTGTGTCGCTGCTTATCCTCAGCCTGTTGATGTGTTGCAGCTCATTCTAAACCTGTTTATAAGTTGCTGCTTATCCTCAATCTTTTTTAATCTTTATAATGTACTCTGTTTCATTTATATATTTCATCTTCATATTAGCAAAGTGGCCTTCTGCTTTCAATTCGATCGATGGTTTAGCAGAAGTAATGAGTTCTTGCAAGACTATCCAGATATCCTGCAACAAATTTTAAGAGATTATGGGAACAAATAATCTGTATGAAATCAAAGAAAGACACTATTGAGAACATTCCTTTAAGATTCAAAGTGAACAAGATCGCTCATTGAAGGCATGAAAATTGTTCTTTGTAAATTGGTTAATATCCTTTTTTTTATTGAGTTGTTATATTCTTGTATTCTTGTGTTAATGAACAGTACTCAGCGGGGCAATAACTGTTATAATCTGTGTTATTTTTTATTTTAATTCATACTGTGGGAAATTTTCCCAGCAGGAATTTATTTGATTTATGTACTTTAAATTGTTGATTTATTAGTTTACTTTTAATTTAGGATTATTAATTAGGAATGCACTATATTAATAGCAAACAGTATTTTGCAAAGTTAACTGTACTTGAAATTTATCCTGTTGGATGTTATTCTACTCACAAGTTTGGGGGTATAACTACATAGCCTATACCACCAATAGTGGATTTGTGGGATATCTGGGGCTTGACTCATATATTCAATTATTTACTTATTTGATTTAATAAATCGAAGGACCACCCACTTTTGAGAAAAGAGGGAAAACTAATAAAAGTGATCATTAGAATAACACTAGAGAACCAGTGTCTATGGATAATTATTAAAAGGATAATCACTTGAAATAATGAATGGACTGTATTATTAATTAATTAAAGTCAGAGCCTCAAAGACCTACATTGGGGGGGGGGGGGATTTCTAGAAATTCATATACATATAGGAACCAGTGTGGTTCGCCACCAGTTCATTGTTGAGTAAATGATATTATAAATCTAAACTACTATAGATTCAAATATTAGAACTCAAATTGTGAATATTAAAGATCATGAATTACTGAGCAACACATTAGTTACCAATCATCATTTCTGGTAATAATCTATTCAATGCAAAGATTCTACAGGAATTATATAAGAATAAAAAATCATTTAAAATAAATTTGTACGAAAAATGTCTTAGCTTTAAGACGATTTCTGTAACATCATTTCGTCATTCATCCTCGTGTTCACAGGATCTCCACAAAGAAAGAACTCGAGGTGAATATCACGAATGAAGAGAAACAACTTGATGACTCCTCGCATACACGATGAAATCAGAGAAATTTAAGTAGCATTTGAATTGGCTACGTTTTATTTTCAATATTCATGAAAACGGAGGAAATTGCCGAACTTGTAATAACGTTGTATATTGGGTATCCTTGCTATATAACGACAAACTACTCACAAATATATAATCTAGGATGATGCATCAAACGAGAAACATATACTTATCGTGAGCGTATTGAATACTGAGGTCTGCCGGAACCGCGTCAGCCAGTCCCTGACGTTCACTGCTGTGTACGTGTAATTACGGGTCTTGGCTTCAATTGTTGATGCGTTATTAACTGGTTGGGCACTATAGAACACGGGGATGAGTAATTATTAACTGTTGACCGAGTATCAGCGTAATTCTTGCCGATAAATTCCCCAGTCACTACCACGTGTCTCGCCACTCTTCACACCAGGGATGCCTTCCCCACAATGGCGTCGCCGCCTCCCTCAACCCGTCTCTCGCATTCACCACAGAAATTATTAATCACGAATAATTCTTTTCCGCGCAATTATGGATGTAATACATTAATGAGAACTGGGTTGCAATTATAGGGATTTAAATATTATCATATTCTCGTTTTATGGTGTTAAACGAGAAATGGAAAAGATTTTATTTTCTCCATGACATTCGTACGTAAGCAGAAAGGACTGCTACTACATAATGATTTAGTTAATAACTCTCGGTTTGAGATTATTGGGAGTTATATTATCCATAAGTAATTATTACATGGAATACTGGTAGTTTTAGAGAACCACATTTAATTCTCTAACCCATTGGTAATGAATGTGTCTAACTGGACATTATCTGACGCAATGTTGCTACTCGATTTCATGAGAATTCTAGCATTAATATGCAGATGCAATGGTTAATTTATGTTGACACTACCGCTAGTGAAATTAGTAACTACTGTATTTAGTATATAATGATAATGATTTATTATAATACAATAGTAGTTTATTAGTGTTGGAAATTTCCTACATAACTCCGGGGGGAGAAAACTCTGGTCGCAGTGCAATGTTGAGTACTGACATACCTATCCCAAAGTTAGTATTAATGTTTGTATGTTAGTACACACATAACGGATGTCCCGTAATTGTCAAGGACATACAAGAATTTTAAGCCTTGTAAAAGAACTCATGTTGAATGAAACATGGAAATGTGAATCATCCAAAGTTAATGACTAATAAAGCCTACAATATACTCTGTGACTGGTGTCGCTATGACATGTAACGTTTATGTTACTAAGTCTTAAAGTTTTGCAAACTCATAGATACTCTAGATGAAATAATGTTATAGTTGATAGCCTATACAAACAAATTAAGAATTAAAGTATACAATTTAAAGTAACTGAGAATCCACTGCGAGGTGAATGTTTTCCGTCATGGTGACTTGTAACTGATTTGTTACTTGACATCACAACACAGCATCATCATGATTACTCAAATTGGATGGGAAATTATTTGCTCTTAGTCAGAGCTATAATAGGCTTGTAGTTTCCGTTTGTATTGTTGAGCAGCTGCTCTAGTGGGGCGGGTGCTCGGTGGATCAGAATTGTTGTCCTCGGAAACTGTTGGTGAAGCTGGTTCTGATAAACACTCTCGTTTTGCTAATTCGAGAGGTACCAACTTCCCTAAAGTTTTTAGGGTAGTAGTGCCTCGGCACAAAACCCGTACTACTCTCAGGATGCCTTGGTGATCTGGGTGGATAGCAACAATTTTGCCTATAGGCCATTCTGACCTTGGTCCATCACTGTCAACCAATACTAGGTTTCCTGGTTTAAGTTGAACTTTATTATAGGGGCTCGAAGCTCCATAGTGGTACTCTCGTAGAGCTGTGAGGTACCCTCGAGTCCACACCTCATTCCACCTTTCAATTACTCTCGAGAGATGTTGGTAACTTTCTACTAAGTCACTCCTGGTTACATGGGAAGGGTCGACGGGGTCCTCTTCTGCCAAAGGTATCAGAGGGCTCAGCAGGCCTCCATGTATTAAATGTGAGGGACTCAGAGGTTCTCTCTGTGAGAAATCATCTGATAGGTAAGTTAATGGGCGATTGTTGACTCGAGCCTCAATTTCCACGACGAGTGTTTAGAGTTCGGAGTAACTAATTTTCTGTCGATGCAAGGTCTTCCTTAAACTCTTCTTGACAGTCCCTATCATACGTTCGTAGAACCCACCTTGCCAGGGGGCTCTGGGAGCAATAAATTTCCAGTGGCATTGTCGTCTCTGCAGGACAGACTGCACTTCTGGATGATTCCATATCTCTCGTAGGCAGGCTTCTTCTGCCACAAAATTTGAACCAATATCAGATATCATTAGTTTGGGACAGGATCTGCGAGCTGCAAATCTACGAAAAGTTTGGATGAAGGCTTCGGCACTCATGTCAGAAGTCACTTCTAGATGTACGCCTCGTGTGGTAGCACACGTGAAGAGGCAAATATAAGCTTTCACTGTTATCTTATCTGGATTGCCAGTGAGAAGCAAGGCTCCTGTGTAATCGACACCAGTGGTCTCAAAAGGACGAAGATGAACTACTCTCTCCTTAGGGAGTGGTGGAGGTCCTGGGTAAGGACACACTCGAGCGTCGTATCTTTTGCAAATCACACAGAACTTAATGATTGATTTGACAGTTTGACGACCTTGAGGAAGCCAATATTTCTGTCTGAGGTCGGTGAGAGTGTCTAACACTCCGCCATGCAAAGTACCATATTGATGGTGATGCAAAACTAGAAGTTTTGTAATAATGTGGTGACGTGGTAGAAGGATCGGATTCTTTGTATCCAAATCAATTTTTGCATGAAGCAAACGTCCTCCACACCTTAATATATTATGAGTGTTGGTATCATACCAGATACCTAGAGACTTGGTTAATTTATCTGGAAGATTTTCATATTCACTTCCATATGTCTCTTATTGTGCACGTTTGATCCAGTAGAGGATAGGATTTGGAAACTTATGTCGGATTCCTATCTTAGCAAGAAAGTCAAACACATGTGCTGTCACTCTTAATAACTTACTCAAGTTAGAATAATTGTGAGGATTAATAGCTGAGATTCGATGAGGTTCTGGTTCTTTCATGGGAGTAGTGATATTGGTCACTATGACTTGTGGCTTTTGTTTGGGCCACTGACCACTAAGAAGCCATGAAGGTCCATTAAACCACATCGAAGACTTGATTAGTTGTTTTAATGTTAACCCTCGTGATAAGTAATCTGCAGGATTGTCCTTAGTGGGGACATGTCTGAATTTATATCCAGCAGACAATTCATGAATTTCCCTAACGCGATTACTAACGTAGGGAGTTTTATTGTTGTTATTTCTTACCCATTGTAAGACTGCCTCATTGTCTGACCACACTACGATTTCACCAAAGTGGATATTATTGAGTGTCTTGGTCAGGCAATGAGCCAATCTTACTCCCACCAGCAATGCAGTTAACTCCATTTGAGGTAAATATCTCTTCTTGATTGGAGCAACTCTTGCTTTAGATGTGAGCAAAATTGATTGTGCACTATTGACTAAGTAGGCTGCAGCGTCATACGCTTTGCCAGAGGCATCGCAAAAAACGTGCAAATTTGTGGGTATGTAAGTTTTGTCCTGAAGCATTACGAGGAAATTTCAAAACACCTAATTGATTGAAATCCGTTGTGAGTATCTGCCATTTATCTTGCAACTCAATTGGCAACGGATCATCCCATCCCATATGTTTCTGCCAGCATTCCTGCATTAGGAGTTTGCCCCTTTTTAATATAGGACTAAGTAAGCCTAAAGGGTCAAATGGTTGACTGACATACGAGAGTAATTTTCTCATGGTAAGGGATGAATTATTGGTTTGTACTGACTTGACATTCATCTCGTCAGTACTTGTGTTCCATTCCACACCCAGAACTTTTAATTGATTAGGCGCCTGATAACCCGGAAATTCTTTCTCAATTATCTGGTTTAATGATTTATTGTTTGAGGCCTATGATTGTAGTGGCATATTGGCTCCTAATAACTCACGGTTAGCCTCATGGTAGATTTCTACCAATTTGGATTTGTCATTTGTAGTTCCCTGGAAATTATCGACATACAAGTTGTCACTGATCTCTGCTTTATAAGGGCTATTTGACTTCCTCAAATGTGTATCTAATGTGGCTTGAAGTAGAAACGGGGAGGAAGTCGCTCCGAATAGCACAGAGGCAAATCGGTAAGTTATGACATCACTGTCAGGATCCAGTGGGTCCTTAATCCAGAGAAATTTGGTGTAATTACGATCCTCTTCTTGCAAGCCTACTCTAAGGAAAGCTGTACTGATATCAGCAGTATAAGCAAAAATACCAGTACGGAATCGTAATAGTACATCATGTAGCCTTTGTGTTAGGCTAGGTCCCGTTTGGAGACATTCATTCAAGGACACGCTGTTTGGCTTCACTTTGGCACTACAGTTGAAGACAATACGTATTGGCGTTGTCAATAAATCTTTCACCACAGCGTGATGGGGTAAATTGTGACCTATTTTTCGGTCATCATTATCAACAACTTCGATAAATTTACTATTGAGTTGTTGTTGAATTAATTGATGATACAAGTTCAGTTTGTCTGGCTGCTTCTTCAGCCGTATTAATTGAGATTGTAATTGAGAGGCTGCCATGAAATAATTAACTGGAATTGTGGATGATTCAATTTCCATGGTAGTCTCACCCAGTATTGTTTGTCCTTATAGACAACTGTACCCAGATATTGCTGGTAAGTCCACACATCATCAGGGCTTGGTTGTTCAGGGACAATACCTAAAGTGTCTAAATCCCACAGACGATGTACAGGTGGATCAGACTCATTATCTTCAGCATGTTCTTGACCACAGAACAGACACTTTCTCTCTCTGGCTGAATTTGTCCTTTTAGTGGACATATCAGTTGTAACGTCAGAGGGAGATACAGCATAAATACCTACACTACCACTCCCTTTTCCAGTAGATGGAGTAGTCTTAGGTTTGAATTTATTGGACTTATTCAAAGTCGATTTGGTTTTGACTGCGTTGTCAATATTAGGTGGGTTATGATGAGAGTTAGTAGAGAAGTTTGAAACACTTTTCCCATCTTGGTTGGCTCTTTGTCTTTCGACTAAGGTATGTAGACCTTCTGTAATTTCATTCAAGGTCAGAAAGGTTTTATTGTACATAGTACACAATTTATCTAAAGTTTCTCTTGGTAATTTACGCCTTACAACTACTTTTGTCATCCATTCAGCTGTCTGAATTTGGACTTTAAGGCTTAAGGCCTTGAGTAAAGATACTAACTCCAGCCTGAAAGTTTGGAGAGAATCTGTAGAATTATTAGCAGATGGTAAATCCAGCAATTTTTGAACTAAGATAGTAATAGTTCTCTCCTTGTTATCGTAGTTGGTTTTGAGCAATTGAACAGCTAGGGTGTAACCATCACTGGTCAGTGTTGTGTTAGAGATTACTTTCAAGGCTTCATTTCGTAACAAGCCTTGTAAATAAGTGAACTTGGTTGTTTGAGGGATGTTAGCTTTAGAGTCTACTGCATCTACGAATTTACTCCAGAAATCATCCCAACTCTCATTCTCGTTACCAGAGAATGTGGGTATATTGATCTGAGGTAATTTGACATCAGGATCTGGATGTGCAGTAGAGGCTGTTGTTAATTTGTTTTTAGCAATTTGCCTTTTAAAGGGTTGAAGCTTAGCCTGTATATCATCATCATACTGGGCGAAATCATTTACAATATCCTCAAGTTCAGTTTCACCTATTGAAGTTTTGTAAAGCTCTGTCAAATACAGATTCATATGTTGCTTAATATGCGCGAATTTGCCTTCAGCAACTTGAAGTAAATCTTCTAATTCAAGGTAGTCAACAGGTGACTGTTGTGACAGATTTTGACATTTGGTAATCTGTCAGGTCAAATGACCTTTCAGACCGATAAGGGTCCTTTTCATTTTGTCAGCCGTTTCCATCTTGCTGGTTAATGGCTGATCTGACAGTAAATAGTTGTTACTGATGTAACTGGGATATTGACTCATTCAATGGAGTTCAATATCAATATAATAGCCTAATGTATTTGGATAGACTATACTACCTCGTTCAGAGGTTAATTTACCTACCTAACAATAAGTAACTAAGGATTTTGAGCAGTGCTTGAACTTCACCATTAACTTTCTTCCGGCTAGCTCATCTTTATCACCATTAGATGTAATGGAGATCATTCAGCAGCACTCAAAATGCATACACACAAATAATGAGTACACAAATAATTAATACGGATATACTCTAATCAGAGTTACCCTAAGATTAAATCCCACCCTTGATAGGGTCAGCACAAAAATGTATAATGTATGTACTACTAACTAGCTCAAGACTAGCTGTAAGAATTTCTACCTAAGAAACTACAAATTTGTTTAGTCTGCATTTGTGCCAAATTCAGCACAATCACAGCCTAAATTCCTACTTAATAAAGGTTGGCATAAATTAATTTGTGGTGCAGTAATGTGAATATATAGTTGTGCTGTATTTTTGGGTTTTTTTAGATTTTATAGGTTATATAAGTGTGCACTTGCACACACAGGTGAAAATACAATTATGTACAATTAATTTGGCTTGCCAGCCACAGCCTTTTATGGTGATTGGTTGTGTTGATCAATTTGTCAACTACATGTGACCTAGACTCATCTGACAGGTGTACTCCATCTCTTGCCAGGTTTTGCCTGTATGGTCTGGCTGTAAATTGAATGTAAGTGGCATCCAATCGTACTCGCTTCCTCAGCCTAAAGTTTATATATTTGGCAGCTCTTTGGTAATATTCTGGACTCACTCCCCAATGATTATTATTGCTCAGTTGGCGAGGTTCTACCAATGTGAACACTACTGAACTGCTAATGAGTTTAAATGAGGAAATTATTGTTTTAAGGTGATTAATTACCTCAGCTGGGTGTCGAGTAGGATGGATGTCATTACCACCTAAATAAATAATAGTTAGATGGTGAGGCCACTCTAACGCAGGTGTTAATGTGGAATTATTATAGAAGTTATGAGCTGTTGCTCCTGGTGACCTGAAGATTCTTACCTCAGTATGAGGTATAGGTCTGAGTGTTGTGGGCAATTGACTGTGTCCCACTAGTGCTACTTTATACATGAGGTATAAGCAGCAAATTAATTGGTGTGAATTAGGGTAACCTATGTGGTACACTGCCGGTAGACACAATTAATAAATGTGGTTGGTTTAAACTACTTCACACGGTGATTAGTTATTACTAATTAGTATACATCCGGTTCGAAGGACCATAATGTGGGATATCTGGGGCTTGACTCATATATTCAATTATTTACTTATTTGATTAAATAAATCGAAGGACCACCCACTTTTGAGAAAAGAGGGAAAACTAATAAAAGTGATCATTAGAATAACACTAGAGAACCAGTGTCTATGGATAATTATTAAAAGGATAATCACTTGGAATAATGAATGGACTGTATTATTAATTAATTAAAGTCAGAGCCTCAAAGACCTACATTGGGGGGGGGTATTTCTAGAAATTCATATACATCTAGGAACCAGTGTGGTTCGCCACCAGTTCATTGTTGAGTAAATGATAATATAAATCTAAACTACTATAGATTCAAATATGAGAACTCAAATTGTGAATATTAAAGATCATGAATTACTGAGCAACAGTCAGAGCAAACACATTAATTACCAATCATCATTTCTGGTAATAATCTATTCAATGCAAAGATTCTACAGGAATTATATAAGAATCAAAAATCATATAAAATAAATTTGTACGAAAAATGTCTTAGCTTTAAGACGATTTCTGTAACATCGTTTCGTCATTCGTCCTCGTGTTCACAGGATCTCCACAAAGAAAAAACTCGAGGTGAATATCACGAATGAAGAGAAACAACTTGATGACTCCTCGCATACACGCTGAAATCAGAGAAATTTAAGTTGCATTTGAATAGGCTACGCTTTATTTTCAATATTCATGAAAACGGAGGAAATTGCCAAACTTGTACTAACGTTGTATATTGGGTATCCTCGCTATATAATGACAAACTACTCACAAATATATAATCTAAGATGATGCATCAAACGAGAAACATATACTTATCATGAGCGTATTGAATACTGAGGTCTGCCGGAACCGCGTCAGCCAGTCCCTGATGTTCACTGCTGTGTATGTGTAATTATGGGTCTTGGCTTCAATTGTTGACGCGTTATTAACTGGCTGGGCACTATAGAACACGTGGGTGAGTAATTATTAACTGTTGACCGAGTATCAGCGTAATTCTTGCCGATAAATTCCCCAGTCACTACCACGTATCTCGTCACTCTTCACACCAGGGATGCCTTCCCCACAATGGCGTCGCCACCTCCCTCAACCCGTCTCTCGCATTCACCACAGAAATTATTAATCACGAATAATTCTTTTCCGTGCAATTATGGATGTAATACATTAATGAGAACTGGGTTAAATTATAGGGATTTAAATATTATCATATTCTCGTTTTATGGTGTTAAACGAGAAATGGAGAAGATTTTATTTTCTCCATGACATTCGTACGTAACAGAAAGGACTGCTATTACATAATGATTTAGTTAATAACTCTCGGTTTGAGATTATTGGGAGTTATATTATCCATAAGTAATTATTACATGGAATACTGGTAGTTTTAGAGAACCACATTCAATTTTCTAACCCATTGTAATAAATGTGTCTAACTGGACATTATCTGATGCAATGTTGCTACTCGATTTCATGAGAATTATAGCATTAATACGCAGATGCAATGGTTAATTTATGTTGAGACTACCGCTAGTGAAATTAGTAACTACTGTAGTTAGTATATAATGATAATGATTTATTATAATACAATAGTAGTTTATTAGTGTTGGAAATTTCCAACAGGATTATAAATAAACTACTAAAATACGTAGTTTTTTCTACTTCTAGTGTGTGGTTTGGTCAACAAAGAATCTATATTATGGAACAAGAGCTTATCCATTCTGGGTTGTTCGCTCATATTATAACAGGGCTACAATATACAATTACTCGTATCCAAGATGAAATTTGTTGATTTACCATACGTATTGTACCGGGAACAATACTTCCCAGGATAGCAAAATCGTAGGTTGACCGGACTTCTATGGTTCCTTATTACGAAATTCGTGAGAAGTATGGATGATGAGAGCACGTGCTGATTCTTGATGAAAGCTGGTACGCGTGGGCATCTTGAATGCCATGCGCACAATGGCGTCGCTTAGCATCTCCCTCCACGACTCACACTGTGGATGCAACCATCACCAAGGTTCAAAATTCGTTATTATTGACTTAGGGAGGTAGACCTTGGACTCGATTGGTATTTAATTAAATCCAGTTATAATGACTAATTTTGTATTATATTTAACCCTTAGACTGAAGGTTTTATGTTTTCATAAGAGATATATTGTGCAATACCAGCGGTTTTGCTTATGAGAATATTCAATTTTGTCTGAGAAGCCACTATACATAATTCCTATAATGATTTTCTAATAATTATTAGTGGATTAGTAATATTAGTATATCTTGACATAACCATTTTGGCTTGGTATGTTAGGGGTTAGTAATTTTGTGTCGTAATTTCCAACATAACTCCGGGTGAAAAACATGGGTCGAAGTCCACTGTTTAGAACTGGCGAACACTGATACTCCTCCCCAGAATTATAAAATTAATTTAAGATTAGGTTAGTCGCATGTTTGTGTCTCAGTTTGTACAGTACGGATGTCCTGTACTAGAGCTGTATTTGTTGGAAATCTCTAGGCGATTTCATTGTCCTGCTAACTCTGGTGATACTAAACTTCTTTTGTGTTATAATACTGTTTAATTTTTAATTTACACTGTTCTGCTGCTGTCCTTTCTGGATGAATAGGTTGTTATGGGGCTGCAGGTGTTAAGAGTCTTTGGGCGACTTCCTTTCCTGCTAACTCCAATGTAACTAGTTTTTTTGAGGTTTTGAGAGTAGTGTTGTCTTGACACTTAACCTTCATTGTTCTCAATATGACCTGGTTGTCTGGAAGTACAGAGACTATCCGACCTATAGGCCACTCTGAGCGTGATCCGTCACTGTCCACCAGAACAATGTCACCAGGTTTAGGTTGATTTTGTTATAAGGGTTGTTTGCCACATAGTGATACTCTCTCAGAGCAGTTAGATATTCTCGAGTCGAAACGTCATTCCACCGAGTTATTACTCGTGACAGGCGTTTAAAGCTCTGAACCAAGTCACTCTCTTTATCATATGAAGAATATTCTGTTCACTCATCTGTGAGGTATGCAATAGGGTTAAGAATTACCCCATACATCATATGAGAAGGACTTAGTGGTTTACACTGCTAGTAGTTGTCAGAGAGGTAGATCAGTGGTCAGTTATTGACTCGAGTTTCAATTTCAGTGACAACTGTTTGTAGCTCCTGTAAGTCAATCTTTTGATGGTGGATGGCATTCCTTAAACAGCGTTTCACTGTGCCCACCATGCATTCATATAATTCTCTGTACCACGATGCTCTGGGGGGGGGGGTATGAACTTCCAGTGACACTGCCATTGATTCAGAGCAGTGTGTGTACCTCTGAGTGGTTCCAAATTTCCCTCAGACATGCTTCCCCTGCCACCAAGTTGGGTTCATTGTCTGAGATCATCAACTTGGGGGAGGATCGACAGGCAGCAAACCTGCGAAAAGCATGTATGAATGCTTCAGCTCTCATGTTGGGAATCACTTTTAAATGTACTCCCCTTGTTGTGGCACAGGTGAATACACAGGTATACCGTCACTGGAACTTTGTCTTTAGTGTCTGTGAGTGATAGAGCTCCTGTGTAGTCTACACCAGTAGTCTCAAAAGGATGAAGGTGGACAATTCGTTCCTTAGGGAGTGGTGGAGGTCCTGGATAACGACACACCTGAGCATCATACATCCAGCAGATTAAACAAGATTTGATTATGGACTTTACAGTCTGGCGACCCTGAGGAAGCCAGAACTGTTGTCTTATGTCGGTGAGAGTGTCTAGCACCAGTTACGCAGTGTCTAGGGAGCCGGTCGGCCGAGCGGACAGCACGCTGGACTTGTGATCCTGTGGTCCCGGGTTCGATCCCGGGCGCCGGCGAGAAACAATGGGCAGAGTTTCTTTCACCCTATGCCCCTGTTACCTAGCAGTAAAATAGGTACCTGGGTGTTAGTCAGCTGTCACGGGCTGCTTCCTGGGGGTGGAGGCCTGGTCGAGGACCGGGCCGCGGGGACACTAAAGCGCTGACATCATCTCAAGATAACCTCAAGATAACCCCACCATGGAGAGTGCAGTGTTTATGCATATGTAACACAATTAGCCTGCTTACTATTTGGTAACGCTGGAGAAACATTGGATTTTTTACTTCCAAGTCTATGTTGGCGTGTTGTAAACACCCTCCGCACCAATATTGAGGAGGTTGCAATATTGCAATACAACCAATATTTTTTTACTGTCCAGGTCAATCTAAAGACCCAGATCATTCTCTAGTATCTTAGGGAGATTTTTAAACTATCCTGTATGTTTCTGTTTGGGCTCTTCTGATCCAGTTCTTTGAGGGACTAGGGAATTGATATCCGATTCCTATCATGTTTAGGAAAACAAAAACCCTTTGTGTTACACTTAGTAGCTTGTTCAGTTCAGAGTACTGATTAAGATCAATTGTCAAAGTCCGAGGTGGCTCTGGTGTCTTAGTGGGATCAGTGACATTGGTCACAATGACCTGTGGCTTTTGTTTAGGCCACTGGTCACTGACTAGCCACTGAAGTCCATTGAACCACATCTCAGCCTTGGTTAATTGCTGTAAAGTCAGGCCTCTGGAGACCTAGTTGGCTAGATTCTCCTTCGTGGTGCATATCTCAGTTTGTACCCTGCAGACAATTTTTGTATTACCCTAACACAATTACTCACGTAGGGAGTTTTGTTGATATTGTATCTCACCCACTGTAAGACTGCCTCATGTGACCATACCACTGCTTCTTCAAAGTGGAGGTTTGTTACGGCCCTATTGGGTCGCAACTGGGTTCTTTCTCTGATGTAAGTAGAGTTTGGGTATCCGGCCCCAAGCTAGTAGTGGCTTTCAAGGGGGTGAGCTCCGTAACGCAAGTAAATTAAAGGGGAAGGGAGTCAAAGGCAAAAACTTAATAATATAATTTTCACCATCACCATAAATAATATATATCTTATCACACAGGGGAGGTATAAACACTATTATATACAATGTGGTCTTCCTCTGAAGACGCGGAGTGTTCCACGGTGCTCGACGATGCTTAGCCCTTGGTCCTCTTGTGGCCTCACGATGAATCCTTCGATTCTCTTGAGTCTACCCTGGCCACAGGCCAGCCAAATCACAGTTCCACTGGGGGCACCGTCGTGGAGGCCGTCAACCACAAATCCAGCCTGTAGCTGGCAGGTTCCAATTAGCAACGCTGCGTAGGCCACTCCACGACCGATACTAGGGTTGCGAGCCCTAGGCAGGAGCCTCGTGTGATTACACAGATCACTCTCCTCACCAAAACACCTCAGTGGTTAATCTTCTCCACCAGTCAGTCCCGGGTACGACAATTCCTCAGCTGCCACGTCACAGGCAGGCTAACACCACAGTGTTCATCCGGGAGGTGACTCACAACTGCTGCAGCAAACACGTGGAGAGTCTTCGGCTGCCTTGGGTAGACTGATCCAACGTTCATTACAGCAGTCCCAGGTCGACTCTGTAATCAGACACGTCATCAGTACCGGTTACACTCTAGGGCACCTCACTTACAGGCTTAGACACAAACGCCCACCTATCCACTCCATAGATGGCGTTGCTTTCTAAGCTCCACCTCACCAGAGGTCAGCAGCGGCTGTATTATGAGCTGATCAGGACGGGAAACTAGCCCTTGTGGCCAGTATATCTCGTCCTCACTAGATGGTATCGTCCATTTGGAGGGTGTTTCGGGAGCTGACCCACAGATGGCGTGGTCGTCACTGCTCCGGGCTCGGACGCTGGACTCGGGTCCGTAACAAGGTTACCTAATATTTTAGTCAGGTAATGAGACAATCTGATGCCTACCAGTAGGGCAGTTAATTCTAACTGTGGCATGACCGCTTTTTTATCTGTGCTACCTTTTGATGTAATCAGTGTTGCCTGCTTGTTTGTTACTAGATAGACTACAGTGCAATACTTATTTCCTGACGCATCACAGAACACATATAGCTTGACAGGCTGGTGTCAAGCTACATGTGTTCAGTGGCTAGATTCACGAAGCAGTTACGCAAGTACTTACGAACGTGTACATCTTTTCTCAATCTTTGGCGGCTTTGTTTACATTTATTAAACAGTTTACAAGCATGAAAAATTCCTAATCAACTGTTGTTATTGTTATAAACAGCCTCCTGGTGCTTCGGAAATCATTAACTGTTTAATATTTGTAAACAAAGCCACCAAAGATTGAGAAAAAATGTACACGTTCGTAAGTACTTGTGTAACTGCTTCGTGAATCTGGCCCCTGGTGTGGTGGTGTTATGGTGTTAACACCAGGTTCTCCCAGAACCCCTTTTGGGTGCTCAGGACAGTTTGATCCAATGCTAGAAACTGCCATTTTTCTTGTAGGGCAGTTGGTAAGGGATTGTACCAACAAATTTTGGCTGGCCAACATTCTTGCATTAGTAACTTACCCTTTATTAATATGGGGCTTATTAGACCCAAGGGGTCGAAAGGTTTACTGATTTGCGATAATAGGTTTCCTCATAGTTAAGTTGATGTCTGGTTCCAACAATTTGATGGTCAACTGATCCGAAGTTATATCCCATTCGACTCCTCATACCTTTATCTTCTTGGGTACCTTGTAGATGGGAAATTCTGATTTAATTTGACATTACTGGAGGTCCATGACTAGAGAGGAATAATTACTTCCAGCAACTCTCGATTGGCCTCTTGATATATGTTCAGCTGTTTCTCTTTACCGCTGGTAGTTCCTTGGAAATTGGCCACATGCAGGTTGTTGTTAATTTCAGTTTTATTTTCAGTTAAATAATAATTATTATTTATTTTATTTAGACTTCTTCAAATGCATATCTAAGGTTGCTTGGAACAGAAACGATGAAGAAGTAGCACCACACAAAACTGATGCAAACCTGTAGGTGATTATTTCACTGTGTGAATCACTAGGATCCTTGATCCATAGGAACTTTGTGTAGTTACAGTCTTCTTCCTAGAGACCTACCTCAAGGAATGCCTTGCTTATGTCAGCGGTGTATGCATAAGTTCCTATGAGGAATTTTAACAGCACATTGTATAGTCTCTGTGTTAGGCTTGGACCTGTTTGAAGGCAGTCATTCAACAAGACACTACTTTGTTTTGCCTTTGCACTACAGTTAAACACTATTCCTATAGGGGTTGTAACTGAATCTTTCAGTATGGCGTGGTGTGGTAAATAGTGTCCCTCCTTAGGGTTATCATTTGATAAAATATCAATAAATTTATTATTGAGCTATTGTTGGATTATTTTATGGTTTAATTTCAGGTTCTCAGGTTGTCTATTCAAGCGTAACATCTGAGACCTTAAGTGGTTTTGTGCCATGGAAGCTGAGGGTGATTCAGCACACAAAGTAGCCTGACCTAGCATTGATTTTCCTTATAGATAACCGAGTCTAGGTATTGTTGTATGTCCATGTATCATCTGGACGAGGTTGCTCAAGGACGATGCCTAAGGTGGCTAGATCCCATAATTTATGTACCAAATAGACTGAGCTCATCCTCAGACAAATCTCTGAACTTAAGTGGTGACTGCTCTCCGCCTAGTCAAGCTACCATCACTGGGTTTACTTGTTTGTTGTCTATAGGTGTGGGGCTGCTTTTGGTTCATTACTGGGTGAATGAACAAATTCCCTCCTGCAGACAATAACAGGTTCATTCACTGCTTTTTAGTTTGTCCAGTGATGAATTTAAGATAATAGTTTGCACCTACAAGTATTCCTATATCATTGAGGTGATCAGACTTGATTTTATAATCAGCCAACTTGATGCCCCTTTCTTGTAGGAGTTTGGCTGTTTTCCCTAGACCAAGAACATATAAGTCTGATAGGATTTTGTCTACTAATGTGGCCTGTACAGGTCAGGCATAGCCAATTAGGTGTATTAGTAATTGAACTACTTTGCAGTCTTAGGGTCCTATATATGTCAAGAACCCTGATATGTTCAGTTTTATTTGTCATACTGGTTTGAGTTTTAAATGCATTAAAATTCAAACCAGTATGGCAGATTACACTTAACATATTAGGGTTCCTGACATATACAGGACCCTAAGCTGTTACCAAGCTTAGTTGCCCCAAGCAGTCAAGACCAGCTTGGGCCAGTAACCGGGTTCTTTCTGTTTTTGTGTCTAATAACCTCTTCTTTATGCTACCCCAAGTCGATGGTAAGTTTTCAAGAACTGGCTGTGGCAGGTAGTAGTGCAACGAATAATGGGGGGATAAACAGTACACAATTACACCTTCACCAATATATCATCACCTTCACCAATATATATATTAAATCTCTAAGTATTACTACACATATTTACTCTGTGTTGCTTTCGCTCAGGACACTCAATAGTTCTTCATTGTTCATCAAATCCTGGCAAGTCCACTACGTCTGGGTACATGTCGTCCACACTTAATTTAATGGTAATCACCGGCGAGTTCACTTCCACAACATGGGCCAGTCCACACACCATATCGTCACAATGTCCAAATTTCCCACTTACTCTCTGCTGAAACCCTCTGCCTGCGTGTAGGAAACACACAAGCAGAGGGTTTCAGCAACACTGTGATAAGGGGTCTCAAACAATTATGAACAGGAGTAGATAACACCCTAGTAGAAGTCTCTAGCAACACACTAGCAGCACTTCTCAACAGACGCACTACTGTTGCCTCGTAACTCTTCTTGGCCAAATCCCGAGTACGTCAGTCCATACAACACTGCATAACTCCAGCAGCTAACACACTGCTATTACCGACGGTGGCCACTTTGTCCTCTCACAGGACTAAGTCAAGAGTTCTGGACTGCCTAAGGTGAACTGCCCTCCTCAGCGCAATCGCCTCCTTATGTCACCTCTGTGAACATAAAATGTCATTAGCTAGACAGACAGTATACTGGGTGACCTTAGGATAACACACTTCTACCTGGGAATTTAAGTTGTAATTGCTTTCACAACCCAGATGGTATTGATGCCGTTTTGTCACCCACCAGAGGTAATCATTATCGACCTCACCTTCTAACTGAGGTATGAAACAGGAGCCTCTCACCAATGCCACGCTACTGCCAACAGATGGCATTGTCTGTGTTGCACCAATACCGGGGAGTTTGAGTGGGGGGGTCCATAGATGGCACCAAAATCGCTACCCCCCCCCCCCCCACTCCAGCAATGGTGTCGATACCGTAACAGGCATCTGCCACCTTCTTTGTGATAATTGTCATTTGGGATCGTTGGTCAAATAAACCATGTGACCTTGGCCCTGTTATTCTTAATTATTAGTTGGGAAGTGGGCAAAGTCGAATTGTTGTCTGACTTTGTTGTTAGGACACTTATATCCTGATGTACTTTACAATACTGTATGGTGGTGAAAGTTTCTTCCTCCCACCTTAGGTTTGGGAGACTGATCTGATCTCATGTCTCTGCACAGTTCTATATGGTGTTGACCCTTTATGGTACCTGTTGCAAGTGTGTAGTTGGGTTGCACAGATATTGGGATGATGTGATTTTAAGCACCTGATGCATTTATGTAACTACTTGAGTCACCTTATACGTGTTGCATAATCAGGGTAATTTGGGCAGTGGTATATCGTATGTTCTTCTTCTTGGCAGAACAAACATGCTCTACATCTTACAGCATTTTCGGGAATCACCACCTTGGTGACACAGTGACTGTAGGTTTGGAGGGACTCACTGCGTATGTACCCCACAACTGCCATGTTTCTACCTTGGAGTGGAAGTAGATGGTTTATGTTTTAGTGGAGCACTAAATTGTAGGATCGAGTGGATCGTAACAGCTCTGTGTCAGCATAATTATCCTCAAGGAGCTGGACTGCGAGCTCAAAGCCGTCACTATTTAATGCTAAATTTGACATTACCTTTAAAGCTTCTACCTTAAGTTGACCCTGTAAGTAAAATTTAGAGGTTTTAGGAATAGTGGGTTTAGAATCCACTGAGTCAACAAATTTATTCCAGAAGTTATCCCAACTTTCATCCTCTGTTTCAGAGAATGGGGATAGACTGATTGAAGGCAGTTTGACTTCATGTTGTTTTTGAGTTAGGGAAAGCTGTGATTGATGCTTTACTCTGGCTAATTATTTTGACGAAAGGATTTAACATAGTCTGTTCATAATCCTTGTACAGTGCCAGATCAGCCATAACATCATCTAATTCTTTGTCAGATAAATTGTTGTTGGCAATTTCGGCCAAGTAATTTTTGTTTGACTTGATCCAACTTACTTGTGACTACTTGAAGGTAGCTTTCCAATTTAAAATAGTCGACTGGTGACTACTATGACAGATCTTGACATTCATTAGTCTGTCTGGTCAGGTGACCTCTGAGACCTATAAGGGTCCTTTTCAGTTTCTCTAGTTAGTCATACTGGCTGTTTGCTTAAGTCTTGTAGGGCTTATTCTTTGGTAGTAGCCTAGGGTTATATTTTCAGTCACTAGTCTACGATATCCTACTTACTTGGAATTTGGCACTTAAGTGGTAAATAGTAAATATATACAAATGATTTGAGTGGTAATCAGTGTCACTATAGGTATTACCTAAAGCTAGCTCTTTATTATTACTGTTTGTTGGATAGCAACACTTCTTAACACTCAAGGGTGAAATAATTACATGAAATAAAATACATAGTAATATAATGTAAAGAAATTAAATATATATGTAACACAACTCGTGTTGATAATTAACCAACCCTATTGATTCTGCACCATGTTTAAATACTTGCTAGGCTGTACAATATTCAGTTCAACACTAGGCAAGTATGATATCCTTACACTGGATTAGCACAATTAATTGGATTATACTAGGTTGATCATTATTAAGTTCAGTACTAGCCTAATATTGACCCCCCCCCCCACAAAAGGATCAGCAAATTAATTAAATGGTACAATATTGTACAGTAAATTAAATTTTTCAATATTTTATTTGGTTTTATTTTATATGTTAATGTTTCTCTCTGTGTTTAAGAGAGATATATAAACATATGAGCAGTAAATTCTCATCAACCTCTTGTGGTATTTTAATTAATAATTAATTGTAAACCAACAGGTAGTTTGCGGTACCTGCTGCCCTTCTCTGTCTACACCAACATCAGGAAGCTCTTCCACCTCAACACTGACCAATCCTCCAACACCATACACTGCCTTCATGGTATCAAGTAGGTGTTCACTTTATACATATATACAAGTGTCTCATCAGAGGGTGAACTTCTCTGGCATGTATCATTATTATACACGTGTTTCACCAATGGTTGCATGCTATACATGTCTCTTGTCAGTGGGTGAGCTTGAGAGACACATATCATCACAATTTATGTGGCTAACTAATGGTTTCACGCATCTTGAATGTATTATCATATTATTAAGTTGGCATATTGCATTTGTTACGTAGAATGATACTTGCTTTAATTTATCGAATACCACCCACTCCCTGTCCGGCCCGTTGTTGCCGTGAGGGGGCTTGGTGGGTGGCTGCCAGGGTATGATGTTCCATGGGACAGTCCTCTGTCCTTTTGTGGCCTTATGCTCCTGCTGCTGTCCTCACAAATTATGCTGGACAACTTTTCATTTTCCTTATCTTTCGATTTTCTCCCCACCCCGTCTTCTACTTTCTAATTGTCATTTCCCACCGACCTTTTGCCTGTTTTGATTATTCTTTCGGCCTTCTTTTGTTTTGACGCCCGGGTGTTTAAGGAGGCATACTCTTGCACCTGTAGAACTGTAGTACACAACATCTCGAGCAACTCTTTTATTGTCAATCCTTCTTTCGTCACTGAACCTGATCTCGACGGACTGACCATTCTTAAGGTGGCGTTTGTGGGGCGTATACTCACGACGCACCCCTGGGGGGCCCCGGCAAGATTGACAACATGTCTCTTGTTGAGTGCCCTGCCTCTAATTGTGGCTACGTGGTGGGTACGGGGGCACATTTGTGAATGAAAGTATTGCCTCTCGTTTCCATGTCGCTGAATATAGTTCCTCTTATGACTTCTCAGGCTCGTGGGGTGGGCGATCAAGCCCCCGAGTTGGACTGTGTTGGAAGACCGGGCTCTGTAGCCCCGTTACATTGAGCTCCTTTGACCCTCCTGACTACTCCCCCCAGCTCCCCTCCCACCTCTATGGTTGGGTTGAGCCATACGCCCTCAGCGGTGACCACCTCGTCCCCTCGCGTGGCTCGCTCTCTCATTGTGACTACTGCACTTTTTAACCCCTCTCTCTCAACGCCGTCCCTGCCACGACCGCACTCACACGATCCCTTCCCATAATAATACGTAAAAGCCTTGTTTGGTCCTGCTTCATGGGCTAAATACTTTGATCTCCTCCCTCTGGATTCTATACCTCCTGGCGATTTCTCACTCCATAAACACCTTGTTGATTCGGTGGATGCCTCTGTTACTTTTAACCCCACCCGTTAGGTACACGTGTCGTCGCTGCTCCTTCACCAGATGCAGCTACCCGCTTAGCTGTATTGTCCTTTATTGGGGAGACCCCTGTTTGGGTCTCCAAAAATGCTCGGTTAAATGCCTGTGTTGGCACTGTTCTCCTCCTGCACCATGTTGCAACTGGCGTTAGGGATCTAAAAGACTGCCATGAGGATATTAAACATATCCTCGAAGCCCAAGGCCATCCTGTCCTCCAGGTAGAAACGTTCACTCGACCCCTTCGTGGTCGTCGTTTGTCAGCCCCTTCAAGTTGTGAAAATCACCTTTGATAGTAGGACCCTTACGCCCTCTATAATTCTTGCTGGTGCCAGATGCTCCGTTCAGGAGTACATTCCCTCTCATAGGCTTTGCAATAAGTGCTGGAAGTTCGGGCATGGTGTCCTCAAATGCTCAAGTACTGTGTACCTATGCCCCAAGTGTGGGGCCGATGATCACTCTAAGTCCGAGTACACTTCTCCCCAGGCTCGCTGCCTCAATTGCAGTGAGGTCCACCCTACCTTCTCCTGCTCGTGTATACACTATAAACTTGAGGAAGCCGTTCTCAATGTGATACACCAGGATCATCTGTTTTTTCCTGAAGCGAAACGCCAAGTTCGCCGTCTCACCCCTTTCGCTAGCGTATCCTTCGCTCGCATGTTGCGTTCTACCTCTAACCATCCTTCCCACTTTACTCAGTCTCACAACCGTTTCCAGATCTTAGATCCGGACACGCCCACCGCCTCCTTCCCTGTTACTTTACGTTCTATCCTGAAGGGACCCCTCTTGGTTCTCCATCTGAAGTTTTCCCCCTTGCTACCCAGTCTGCCATATCTCCTGTGTCTTCTTTCCCCAATCCTTCTTCCCATCCCTCCCCCCAGTCTCTTGGCCCTCCACGCCGCCTGTCTGTCCTCCACGCCTCCTAGCAATCTTCATGTTGTTCACTCCCGTTCATCTTATCGTGTTGAAACAATTGAGTCTGTCGCCCAGAACGTTGTTGCTGGAACACCTGTCTCTTTAAGTCGGAAACGTAAGCCTGGCTCCTAATGTCGGAAATCCGACGCACATAATAACATAAGTTACCGCTATAAAGGAAAAGAGAATGAGTGATTCTGCGACGTCATCGACGCCACGTATTTATATTTTAAACAACAGTCTAGTGTTTAAACTTAATAAAAAAGTGTTCACTAGGACTGAATATAATTTCCAACAACAAGAAGTACAGCTTGACTCCCTTGTTATTGTTAAATAAAATCAGAAGTAGAACCAAAACATTGGCTAGGGCGTTGTCACATACACACATCAACTTGTAAACATTGAGAAAACTCTCCCTGACGAAATTTACAACACAAAAGGTTCTTTCTCCGAGCTTCGACACAGGGTCCTCTACGATCCGCCCAACCAAAGATCTCATGAACAAAGGGAGGAACAAATTTCGGTATTTCTATTGCATTTCATACTAGCCATTATTATTGTAAGAAATATCGTTAAGATGTGGGATTAAATCCCCAAACACAGTGAGTTTACTCAGCTCTACACACACACATATTATATGTCATACCTGTACTTATATGTTTAGGGAACCATTATTACTTCCTTACATCCCAAACAGGTAATTGTGAGGGAAGCTACTGAAGCAGACAGCTGGCTCCCAACATAATTATAGGGATTGCAGCCCCTAGCTGTACACCAAACCTTGTAGGCCTCCAGACAGCCGCCATTACGTGGCACTCTGAGGCACAGGGCCACACCCAATTTTGATGCTACAATTACACAGCCTTAGCATGCCCCACCAACAGTATCAGCTAAGGCCCTCTTTTGTTTAATACTGTAGATAGAGTAGTATACAGATTTAATTAAATTAAGTATAAGTACAGTAGATTAGACCACTATATGTGGTATGATTTATAATTAATATATCAAAGACTAGGTAAGGTAAACAATTTGTGGTTTATAAAGGATCCACTTCCAAGTGGTTTAAGCTACAAATTGTCCCCCCAATTGTGTGTGATAAATTCTAGTAACTGAATCAGAACATATACAATCCACTACTAACTTACTACTAACTAAGAACTAACTCAGAACAAAAATAATCAAATAAAAATAATATAATATTAAAGTCAATTAAAAAATAAATTA
Organism: Procambarus clarkii; assembly: GCF_040958095.1. NCBI lineage: Eukaryota > Metazoa > Arthropoda > Malacostraca > Decapoda > Cambaridae > Procambarus > Procambarus clarkii. The sequence goes on from NC_091182.1 coordinate 35,791,612, forward strand.
AAGTAAACTGCTGGGATTTTCCCACACCTCTCCTTCGTCCTCCTCGACAGGTAAGAAGGCATTGCTTTCTTCCTCACCCCCCCACCTCTGACTCCCTAGCTCCTTCCCCTTCCATTTCGATGGTCGGGGCCCCTGTCCCAGCTATGGAGGTTTCTTAAGCCCCTAATTTCCTCTCAGTTGCTGCCCTTGCTGTGGTGCACTCCCCGGTTTCTGCCCCCCCCCTCCTCCTCCTCCTGCTGACCTTGACCTCCCATCCCAGTTGTCTCCTCCTCCTCCAGACCCTTCCCGTCCTCCTCTGGTCTGTCCTCCCACTCCCTTCACTCCATCCTTACTCAGTTTACCCATGCCCCCTAACCTTAATTTTACTGACCCTGATCCTGAGCTTATTTAATATACTGTGTTGTTCTTTACCTTTGTTTCTTCATTGTTCTCTGTTGCTGTCTTTTCTCTTTTTGATAATGTCTATTCTTCAATGGAATATTCGTGGATTTTATGTCAACTTCCATGAACTCCAACAGTTTTTGGAGCAGATTACAGATTACACAGTTTTCACTACTTTGTGTATGTCTCCTGGAACCGATGCTTGGTGCTCGTCCTGGTCACTTTCATGGTTATTCGTTTCTTTCTCTCTCCCCCCCCCCGCCCAACTCTTGCTGGGCCCATAACTCTACTATTCTCTTGATTCGTACTGATATTCCCTTCGTCCCCATACTGTTTCCATCATCTCTCCATTGTTCTGCTGCCCGTGTTTTTGTGAGTATATGGTATACAGTCTGTTCCATTTATCTCCCCCCAAATGTTCCGCTTTCCCTTCCTGATCTTAAGCACCTCCTGGACTCCTTGCCAGAGCCAGTGCTCCTGTTGGGTGATTTCAACTGTCGACATACTCTCTGGGGTGATGTTCTGACAAACACCCGAGGCCGCCTTCTCGAACCGTTCGTCCTCTCTTCTTCTCTCTCTTCTGAATTCTGTTGAGCCCACCCATGTGGACTCTTGAACTCGCACTCTTTCCTGTCTTGATCTTTCTCTCCGTTCATCGTCCCTTTACTTAGATCTCACGTGGCGGGTTCTTGATGACCTCTATAACAGTGACCATTTCCCCATCCTCGTTTCCTATTTCTCTTTTCACCCTCCCCTCTCCTTCCATAGGTGGCAGTTTGCCAAAGCTGACTGGAACCTATTTACCCTCCGTGCTACTCTCACTGACTTCTCTTCTCTGCCTCTTCCTCTCGCCATCCTCCTTTTTCATGACTCCATCTTCGATTCTGCCCTCTGCTCTATTCCTCCTCTCTCTACCTCCTGGGGCATGCAGAAATGCGTTCCCTGGAGGAATGCGGACTGTACTCCGGCTGTCCGTTGTAAGCGCAACCCGTCCTCTTAAAAAGAACGTCACTTTTGGCTCGTATGCACACTATGGCTAAATTTGGACGTAATTTGAAATGAAATCGACTCACAAAAGTGACGTTCTGTTCCGTTTTCTGTTTGAGTCGGCCGGCGTACGCGCAGAGGTTATAAGAGGACACTTTAATTAACGTTTTTCATAACGTTTTGAAACTTTATGAGAATTTCCTGCCCACCTAACTTATCAGAGGACCCTTAACTTACTGTTGTTGAAAAAAAAAAATCCCAAATTTATTTTCATTTTTTTTTCAATTTCAAATTACGTCCAAATTTGGCCATACGGGCAAACGGCCAAAAGCGACGTTCTTTTTAAGAGGACAGGTTGCTTACGCAGCCTGGAAGAAACACCGACGCCGAGAGACGGCTGATTCTTTTATTTTGTTTTGGAAAGCAAATGCGGTGGCCCGTAGGACCATAAGTACAGCTAAGAGTGAGAGTTGGAAATCTTACGTTTCCACCATTACATCCGATACTCCTCTGCTGCAGATCTGGACGAAGATCCGCAAGATTGCGATTAAGTTCGTTCCAGATATCTCGCCGGTTCTTCACCTCCGTGGTATTCTTGTGGCGGACCCAGTGCAGGTCGTGACCGAACTGGGTTCCCACTTCTCTTCTGTTAGCTCTGGTTCTCATCTTCCCCAATCCTTCCTTCTTCGTAAGCCCGTTCTTGAATCTCATTCCTTAGATTTCCGCACTCATCTCCGCATTCCCTATAACGATCCCTTCTCTCTCTCTGAAGAGAGAAGGGATCCCTCTGCAGATCTACGGCAGCGAGCTCGGATGACATTCATTATGAGATGCTTCGCCATCTCCCTCCTTGCACATCTCAGTATTTACTGGGTCTGTATAACCAGGTCTGGGAGTCGTCGTCAGTCCCTGAGGACTGGCTTGATGCCGTTCTCCTTCCTATACGGAAACCGAGGTCTCCCGGGACATCCCCTAAGGACTTTCGCCCTATTGCCCTCACGAATTCTGTCTGCAGACTCTTTGAGCGTATGGTAAATGTTCGTCTGATGTGGTTCTTGGAACACCATCACCATCTCTCTCCTTCTCAATTTGGTTTTCGCAAGTGCGGAAACACAACTGATGTCCTAATGAACTTGGAGGTCTATATTCGTACTACTTTTGCTGCAAAGACCTCTGTTGTTGCTGTCCTTTTTGACCTGGAAAAGGCTTATGATTCAACCTGGAGATACCATATTCTGTCCCAACTTCGTTCCTTTGGCCTTCGTAGTAATCTCCCTCTCTTCCTTCAAAGCTTCCTCTCTCTTCATTCCTTTCGAGTCAGGCGTGGTACCACTCTCTCTGCCTCTTTTCGGCAATACAAAGGTGTACCCCAAGGTAGTGTTCTGAGCACTACTCTTTTTCTAGTTGCCCTCAATGATCTTCTTTCCTCTCTTCCTTCTGGCGTCTTCTCCGCTCTCTATGTCGACGATCATACCCTTTGCTGTCGGGAAGATGATTTGCCTCTCCTTTAATGGCAGCTTCAACTTGTTTTTGCAAGTTGAAGCAACCAAACTAAACTAAATTCCAAAGGGTAACGAAGGACACTACAGCCGAACTGAAAGCAAAGGTCAACAAATTGATCAAAACTGTGGACGCCAAGAAATCTGGACTCCACCTGCAAAAGATTATTGGGGAATATAAACCTGGATATGCGTATGGAAATGTCAAGACACACAAGCCTGGAAACCCACTTCGGCCAATCATCAGCCAGATACCCACACCCACGTGCAGACTGGCGAAACGACTCAATGGCTTGCTGACTCCTTATGTCCCTTGCGCCTTCAGCCTGAAGTCTCCAAAGGAATTTGATGACTTGCTGCGGGGAACACGGGCCACAGGGACAAGAGCCTCGTTGGACGTAGATTCTCTGTTTACCAACGTACCTGTGGATGATACAATCGGGATGATAGCCGACAGAGTGTACCGTGATCCGGCCTGTACTCCTCTTGACATACCAGAAAACAGTCTAAGGAAACTACTCCAAGCTTGTACTAAAGAGGCACCCTTCTTGAGCCCGGATGGACACATGTATAAGCAAGTAGATGGGGTCGCCATGGGTTCTCCTCTAGGTGTCCTGTTTGCAAACTTCTACATGGGTACCATCGAGCAAAAAGTCTTAGTCGACATGAACTTGAAACCGGCCATATACTGCAGGTATGTTGACGACATTTTTACACAGGTACCTGATGTCAGACATCTGCAGGAGCTGAAGGAGGCATTTGAGCAGAATTGTGTGTTGCGTTTCACTTACGAGATGGAGAAGGATGGGAAGCTGCCCTTTCTAGATGTAACAGTCATGGAAAGGAGCTGAGTTTTCCACACTGCAGTCTACACTAAGGAAACAAACATAGGAATGTGCCTGAATGCCAACAGCTACTGCCCAGACAGGTACAAGAGGAGTGTTGTTAACGCTTATGTCGACCGTGCCCTCAGCCACAGCTCAGAATGGAAGCAAGTCGACGAAGAACTCTGTAGGGTAAGGCAGGTCCTAGTCAACAACGGCTTCTCCAATGGTTTCGTGGAAGACATCATAAGAAGGAAAGTGAAACGCCATGCAACCTCTTGTAACACGGGTAGGGTTTCTCTACTTAATCTTCTTTCTTCTTTCCCTCTACCCGTATTCTTACTTTTTATTCTCTACAAGGGACTCCAAAACTTTTACCAAAGCCAACTCCACGCCACGTGGTCCTAAGACGACTGACCGACTTAGGATTCTACACCCAGTATGACGTGACCTAGGCTTTGAGCAAAACCCTAGAGTCGCCTCCGCCGCCACCACCAGACCAGTAACACAGCAATGATCGAGGTCTGGATCGATCATGCGAATTAATCAACCTTGGGGCTTGATCCCCACTATAACCGATGACCTTGAGAGTTCTTAAGTGTGGAATTAATTAGACGGGAATGATGAATTCCGATTCGATGTTAGAATCGGCGCCCAATCCAACTTTACCTCGTGTGGACCACGTGACCAGGACAAGTTCACATAACACATGGAAATAATAAAATGCAAAATATTAACTAATTAATTTATTAAAAGAAAAACCAAAACAAAATCTAAATATGGTCACTCCCTGTCACTTTAACACTCCCTACTTGACCTGAATGGCAATGAGACTATCCCTATACATAACCATAGCAACTATACCTTGGGCAACCAGCTAGATGTTGGGGGCTGGCCTTGGGAGAGGTAAGATGGGTGACCTCTCCCAGTAGATCTGGAGTCCACACTGATCTGTCCTCGTCTGGTCTAGCCCAGACTAGAGCATTGTATTGTTCCGCATAGACTAAGTTTTACCAAGTTACTTAGCCAGGTTTAAGTTATAACAATTAACCTCTGTTGTACTTAATTGATCCAGACTGGTTGAATTATTTTACTGAAATTAAATTACACAAACATCTAACGGCAGAGCTGTTCCCGATCCCCAAAATGGTTAATTGAACTTTGAGAAATAGTAGACATGTCAACCCTGATGACCTATGACCGCCGGTCACTCCGCCTTACAACTTAGATCTGATTCGTGACGTCACTGATGGTGACTTAAACTCAATAATTAGAATACTCTTGATATTGTACCCAGTACTATTATACAATACAATTTTAATACAAAATGAATAAAGGCTAATTTCTCTAAATTACTGAATACTATAGGATGGTTCATTATACAAAACTATGAACAAAGATGCCCGCCATTTGTGACTCAGACCTGCTAATCCCCAGGGGAATGTGCGTTGAGAGGTCAGGTCCCTACCCGAAACTTCTGGAACCTTCTGGAATAATTCTTACAACAGCCTAGTTTGTTACACTCTGAAGAGACAACTAACACAACACCTATACCCCCTATTAGACTATTTTACAAGAACTTCTTTTCCACAGCCCATAAAACGGAGGAAAGGGTCCTGAAAGATATTGTCAGTAGTAACGTTATCCCTACAGACAAAAATCAGAAGATACAACTGACGATTTACTATAAAACCAGAAAAACGGCCAGCCTACTCATGAGAAACTCTCCAGACACAAAGCAGAACGCTTTAAAAGAGACCAACGTCGTCTATGCCTTCAAATGCCCTCTTGGGGACTGTAAGCCTAAAAAAAAACAGTATATAGGCAAGACAACAACATCTCTTTCCAGGCGTTTAACGATGCATAAGCAACAGGGCTCCATTAAGGAACATATAATCTCTTCCCACAAACAAACCATCACCAGAGAAATCTTAGCAAACAACACAGAAATCATCGATAGATACAGCGATAGCAGGCGGCTTGACGTCTGCAAGGCACTACACATCAAGAAGTCAACACCAGCAATCAACAGCCAATTAATGCACAACTATATTCTACCCACTTCAAGTCTCCGCTCCAATATAGAAGCATCAAGAAATATGGACCAATAGGCTTTCTACAATTACTTCCATTCTATACCCATTGTTTCGTGTTCTGTCTTGTGTTGGAATTTAATACCCATTGAATACCCATTGTTGAAAGTTCGTTTTTCACCTCATCCACCTCACCCAAATGTAGATATAAACCTCGAAGATGTGCAAGCTCTATTCAGTTTCAGTTGTGTGTTTATAAACTAAAGTCTTTACAAATGTAATAAGTTTTACAAAACGCGCTAAAGTGTCGCGTCAGACTAGAAATAAAAATGAATTTTGGAGAATTGATCTTTGAATTACCATCAACAGTGAAAAGAAATGTAAGGAAGATAGAGAAATTTCGTGTTAGAATTATTAATCTTACTTTTTCGGTCATATTTAATATATGTATATATATATATATATATATATATATATATATATATATATATATATATATATATATATATATATATATATATATATATATATATATATATATATATATATATATATATATATATGTCGTACCTAGTAGCCAGAACTCACTTTTTGGCCAACTATTCAAGGCCCGATTTGCCTAATAAGCCAAGTTTTCCTGAATTAATATATTTTTTCTAATTTTTTTCTTATGAAATGATAAATCTACCCATTTCATTATGTATGAGGTCAATTTTTTTTTATTGGAGTTAAAATTAACGTAGATATATGACCGAACCTAACCAACCCTACCTAACCTAACCTAACCTATCTTTATAGGTTAGGTTTGGTTTGGTAGCCGAAAAAGTTAGGTTAGGTTAGGTTAGGTAGGTTAGGTAGTCGAAAAACAATTAATTCATGAAAACTTGGCTTATAAGGCAAATCGGGCCTTGCATAGTAGGCTGAGAAGTGCGTTCTGGCTACTAGGTACGACATATATATATATATATATATATATATATATATATATATATATATATATATATATATATATATATATATATATATATATATGTCGTACCTAGTAGCCAGAACGCACTTCTCAGCCTACTATGCAAGGCCAAATTTGCCTAATAAGCCAAGTTTTCCTGAATTAATATATTTTCTCTAATTTTTTTCTTATGAAATGTGAAAGCTACCCATTTCATTATGTATGAGGTCAATTTTTTTTTATTTGAGTTAAAATTAACGTAGATATATGACCGAACCTAACCAACCCTACCTAACCTAACCTAACCTATCTTTATAGGTTAGGTTAGGTTAGGTAGCCGAAAAAGTTAGGTTAGGTTAGGTTAGGTAGGTTAGGTAGTCGAAAAATAATTAATTCATGAAAACTTGGCTTATTAGGCAAATTTGGCCTTGCATAGTAGGCTGAGAAGTGCGTTCTGGCTACTAGGTACGACATATATATATATATATATATATATATATATATATATATATATATATATATATATATATATATATATATATATATATATATATATATATATATATATATATATATATATATATATATATTGTATATATATATTGTATATATATATATACTACTACTATATATATATATATATATATATATATATATATATATATATAATATTAAATATGACCGAAAAAGTAAGATTAATAATTCTAACACGAATTTTCTCAATCTTTCGTACATTTCGCTTCACTGTTGGAGGTAAATCAAAAACCAATTCTCCAAAATTCATTTTTATTTCTAGTCTGACGCGACACGAGCGCGTTTCGTAAAACTTATTACATTTTCAAAGACTTTAGTTCACAAATACACAACTGAATAGAACTTACGCATCTCCGATTTTATATCTACATTTGAGTGAGGTGGAAGGGGTGATGTGGCATTAACACAAGACAGAACAAGATGTGGTATTAATAGGGTATTAATTTCATCAACACAAGACAGAACAAGAGTATTAATAGGGTATTAATTTCATCAACACAAGACAGAACACGAAACAATGGATATTGAATAGAAGTGTTTGTAGAAAGCCTATTCGTCCATATTTCTTGATGCTTCTATATTGGAGCGGAGTCTTGAGGTGGGTAGAATATAGTTGTGCAATAATTGGCTGTTGATTGCTGGTGTTGAATTCTTGATGTGTAGTGCCTCGCAAACGTCAAGCCGCCTGCTATCCCTGTATCTATCGATGATTTCTGTGTTATTTACTAGGATTTCTCTGGCGATGGTTTGGTTGTGGGAAGAGATTATATGTTCCTTAATGGAGCCCTGTTGCTTATGCATCGTTAAACGCCTAGAAAGAGATGTTGTTGTCTTGCCTATATACTGGGTTTTTTGGAGCTTACAGTCCCCAAGAGGGCATTTGAAGGCATAGACGAAGTTAGTCTCTTTTAAAGCGTTCTGTTTTGTGTCTGGAGAGTTTCTCATGAGTAGGCTGGCCGTTTTTCTGGTTTTATAGTAAATCGTCAGTTGTATCCTCTGATTTTTGTCTGTAGGGATAACGTTTCTATTAACAATATCTTTCAGGACCCTTTCCTCCGTTTTATGAGCTGTGGAAAAGAAGTTCCTGTAAAATAGTCTAATAGGGGGTATAGGTGTTGTGTTAGTTGTCTCTTCAGAGGTTGCATGGCTTTTCACTTTCCTTCTTATGATGTCTTCGACGAAACCATTGGAGAAGCCATTATTGACTAGGACCTGCCTTACCCTACAGAGTTCTTCGTCGACTTGCTTCCATTCTGAGCTGTGGCTGAGAGCACGGTCGACATATGCGTTAACAACACTCCTCTTGTACCTGTCTGGGCAGTCGCTGTTAGCATTTAGGCACATTCCTATGTTTGTTTCCTTAGTGTAGACTGCAGTGTGGAAACCTCCGCCCTTTTCCATGACTGTTACATCTAGAAAGGGCAGCTTCCCATCCTTTTCCATCTCGTAAGTGAAACGCAGCACGGAACTCTGCTCAAATGCCTCCTTTAGCTCCTGCAGATGTCTGACATCAGGTACCTGTGTAAAAATGTCGTCAACATACCTGCAGTATATGGCCGGTTTCAAGTTCATGTCGACTAAGACTTTTTGCTCGATGGTACCCATGTAGAAGTTTGCAAACAGGACACCTAGGGGAGAACCAATGGCGACCCCATCTACTTGCTTATACATGTGCCCATCCGGGCTCAAGAAGGGTGCCTCTTTAGTACAAGCTTGGAGTAGTTTCCTCAGAATATTTTCTGGTATGTCAAGAGGAGTACAGGCTGGATCACGATACACTCTGTCGGCTATCATTCCGATTGTCTCGTCCACAGGTACGTTGGTAAACAGCGATTCTACGTCCAACGAGGCTCTTATCCCTGTGGCCCGTGTGCCCCGCAGCAAGTCAACAAATTCCTTTGGAGACTTCAGGCTGAAGGCGCAAGGAACATAAGGGGTCAGCAGGCCGTTGAGTCGCTTCGCCAGTCTGTACGTGGGTGTGGGTATCTGGCTAATGATTGGCCGAAGTGGGTTTCCAGGCTTGTGCGTCTTGACATTTCCATACGCATATCCAGGTTTATATTCCCCAATGATCTTTGGCAGGTGGAGTCCGGATTTCTTGGCGTTCACAGTTTCGATCAGTTTGTTGACCTTTGCTTTTAATTCGGCTGTAGTGTCCTTCGTTACCCTTTGGAACTTAGTTTGGTCAGAGAGTATGATGTTCATTTTCGCCAGATATTCGTCTTTTTTAAGAATGACATATATTGGCGACTTGTCACCTCTCCTGACAACTATCTCCTTGTTCTCACGAAGGCTTTTAGCTGCCGCTTTAAGCTCGGGGGACAGTATGGTGCTTCTGTAGTTGCCTCGATTCTTTCCTCCTTCTGCAATAAGTTCTGCTTGTAAGGTATCTTTGGTAGTGACCTTCTTTTGTGTCTCGAGGTCGAATATGTCGTCCAACAGAATTTCCAACTCTACTTTCCGGGCCATCTCACTCGGTCTGGACATAACATGACAGTTTATGCCCAGATTTAGGAGAGTGACTTGGTCCTCAGTGAGGTTAATTCCTGCAAGGTTCAGGAAGCCATCTCTTGGTCGTGGAATTGCCATAGGTCCTCCATATAATGTTGTTAGTTTCTTGATAATCCTTGTTTCAGTGCTGAGGTGATGTTGGTCTGTGAGGATGTCGAGGTATTGTTCAATGCGAGTACGGATACTATCGTCGATGTTGCTATTTCTCCACTCGTTTGTAGCATGAAGTAGTTGCGTTTTGTTGTCTTTGATTTCATTCTCTGCCTTGTATATCTGATCACGAATCAGATCCTGGCGATATTTTATCGTGAAGGCTTGATTCCTTGCTGCTGGGTCGTGCGTTTTAATATTAGTATATTTTGGTAGCAGTCTTTCCTGTAGACATATATTATTAAATATGACCGAAAAAGTAAGATTAATAATTCTAACACGAATTTTCTCAATCTTTCGTACATTTCGCTTCACTGTTGGAGGTAAATCAAAAATCAATTCTCCAAAATTCATTTTTATTTCTAGTCTGACGCGACACGAGCGCGTTTCGTAAAACTTATTACATTTTCAAAGACTTTAGTTCACAAATACACAACTGAATAGAACTTACGCATCTCCGATTTTATATCTACATTTGAGTGAGGTGGAAGGGGTGATGTGGCATTAACACAAGACAGAAAAAGATGTGGTATTAATAGGGTATTAATTTCATCAACACAAGACAGAACAAGAGTATTAATAGGGTATTAATTTCATCAACACAAGACAGAACACGAAACAATGGATATTGAATAGAAGTGTTTGTAGAAAGCCTATTGGTCCAACTGACGATTTACTATAAAACCAGAAAAACGGCCAGCCTTCTCATGAGAAACTCTCCAGACACAAAACAGAACGCTTTAAAAGAGACTAACGTCGTCTATGCCTTCAAATGCCCTCTTGGGGACTGTAAGCTCCAAAAAACCCAGTATATAGGCAAGACAACAACATCTCTTTCTAGGCGTTTAACGATGCATAAGCAACAGGGCTCCATTAAGGAACATATAATCTCTTCCCACAACCAAACCATCGCCAGAGAAATCCTAGTAAACAACACAGAAATCATCGATAGATACAGCGATAGCAGGCGGCTTGACGTTTGCGAGGCACTACACATCAAGAAGTCAACACCAGCAATCAACAGCCAATTATTGCACAACTATATTCTACCCACCTCAAGACTCCGCTCCAATATAGAAGCATCACGAAATATGGACCAATAGGCTTTCTACAAACACTTCTATTCAATATCCATTGTTTCGTGTTCTGTCTTGTGTTGATGAAATTAATACCCTATTAATACTCTTGTTCTGTCTTGTGTTGATGAAATTAATACCCTATTAATACCACATCTTGTTCTGTCTTGTGTTAATGCCACATCACCCCTTCCACCTCACTCAAATGTAGATATAAAATCGGAGATGCGTAAGTTCTATTCAGTTGTGTATTTGTGAACTAAAGTCTTTGAAAATGTAATAAGTTTTACGAAACGCGCTTGTGTCGCGTCAGACTAGAAATAAAAATGAATTTTGGAGAATTGATTTTATTTTTGATTTACCTCCAACAGTGAAGCGAAATGTACGAAAGATTGAGAAAATTCGTGTTAGAATTATTAATCTTACTTTTTCGGTCATATTTAATAATATATGTCTACAGGAAAGACTGCTACCAAAATATACTAATATTAAAACGCACGACCCAGCAGCAAGGAATCAAGCCTTTACGATAAAATATCGCCAGGATCTGATTCGTGATCAGATATACAAGGCAGAGAATGAAATCAAAGACAACAAAACGCAACTACTTCATGCTACAAACGAGTGGAGAAATAGCAACATCGACGATAGTATCCGTACCCGCATTGAACAACACCTCGACATCCTCACAGACCAACATCACCTCAGCACTGAAACAAGGATTATCAAGAAACTAACAACATTATATGGAGGACCTATGACAATTCCACGACCAAGAGATGGCTTCCTGAACCTTGCAGGAATTAACCTCACTGAGGACCAAGTCACTCTCCTAAATCTGGGCATAAACTGTCATGTTATGTCCAGACCGAGTGAGATGGCCCGGAAAGTAGAGTTGGAAATTCTGTTGGACGACATATTCGACCTCGAGACACAAAAGAAGGTCACTACCAAAGATACCTTACAAGCAGAACTTATTGCAGAAGGAGGAAAGAATCGAGGCAACTACAGAAGCACCATACTGTCCCCCGAGCTTAAAGCGGCAGCTAAAAGCCTTCGTGAGAACAAGGAGATAGTTGTCAGGAGAGGTGACAAGTCGCCAATATATGTCATTCTAAAAAAAGACGAATATCTGGCGAAAATGAACATCATACTCTCTGACCAAACTAAGTTCCAAAGGGTAACGAAGGACACTACAGCCGAATCAAAAGCAAATGTCAACAAACTGATCGAAACTGTGAACGCCAAGAAATCCGGACTCCACCTGCAAAAGATCATTGGGGAATATAAACCTGGATATGTGTATGGAAACGTCAAGACGCACAAGCCTGGAAACCCACTTCGGCCAATCATTAGCCAGATACCCACACCCACGTACAGACTGGCGAAGCGACTCAACGGCCTGCTGACCCCTTATGTTCCTTGCGCCTTCAGCCTGAAGTCTCCAAAGGAATTTGTTGACTTACTGCGGGGCACACGGGCCACAGGGATAAGAGCCTCGTTGGACGTAGAATCGCTGTTTACCAACGTACCTGTGGACGAGACAATCGGAATGATAGCCGACAGAGTGTATCGTGATCCAGCCTCTACTCCTCTTGACATACCAGAAAATATTCTGAGGAAACTACTCCAAGCTTGTACTAAAGAGGCACCCTTCTTGAGCCCGGATGGGCACATGTATAAGCAAGTAGATGGGGTCGCCATGGGTTCTCCCCTAGGTGTCCTGTTTGCAAACTTCTACATGGGTTCCATCGAGCAAAAAGTCTTAGTCGACATGAACTTGAAACCGGCCATATACTGCAGGTATGTTGACGACATTTTTACACAGGTACCTGATGTCAGACATCTGCAGGAGCTAAAGGAGGCATTTGAGCAGAGTTCCGTGCTGCGTTTCACTTACGAGATGGAAAAGGATGGGAAGCTGCCCTTTCTAGATGTAACAGTCATGGAAAAGGGCGGAGGTTTCCACACTGCAGTCTACACTAAGGAAACAAACATAGGAATGTGCCTAAATGCCAACAGCGACTGCCCAGACAGGTACAAGAGGAGTGTTGTTAACGCATATGTCGACCGTGCTCTCAGCCACAGCTCAGAATGGAAGCAAGTCGATGAAGAACTCTGTAGGGTAAGGCAGGTCCTAGTCAATAACGGCTTCTCCAATGGTTTCGTCGAAGACATCATAAGAAGGAAAGTGAAAAGCCATGCAACCTCTGAAGAGACAACTAACACAACACCTATACCCCCTATTAGACTATTTTACAGGAACTTCTTTTCCACAGCTCATAAAACGGAGGAAAGGGTCCTGAAAGATATTGTTAATAGAAACGTTATCCCTACAGACAAAAATCAGAGGATACAACTGACGATTTACTATAAAACCAGAAAAACGGCCAGCCTACTCATGAGAAACTCTCCAGACACAAAACAGAACGCTTTAAAAGAGACTAACGCCGTCTATGCCTTCAAATGCCCTCTTGGGGACTGTAAGCTCCAAAAAACCCAGTATATAGGCAAGACAACAACATCTCTTTCTAGGCGTTTAACGATGCATAAGCAACAGGGCTCCATTAAGGAACATATAATCTCTTCCCACAACCAAACCATCGCCAGAGAAATCCTAGTAAACAACACAGAAATCATCGATAGATACAGCGATAGCAGGCGGCTTGACGTTTGCGAGGCACTACACATCAAGAAGTCAACACCAGCAATCAACAGCCAATTATTGCACAACTATATTCTACCCACCTCAAGACTCCGCTCCAATATAGAAGCATCAAGAAATATGGACCAATAGGCTTTCTACAAACACTTCTATTCAATATCCATTGTTTCGTGTTCTGTCTTGTGTTGATGAAATTAATACCCTATTAATACTCTTGTTCTGTCTTGTGTTGATGAAATTAATACCCTATTAATACCACATCTTGTTCTGTCTTGTGTTAATGCCACATCACCCCTTCCACCTCACTCAAATGTAGATATAAAATCGGAGATGCGTAAGTTCTATTCAGTTGTGTATTTGTGAACTAAAGTCTTTGAAAATGTAATAAGTTTTACGAAACGCGCTCGTGTCGCGTCAGACTAGAAATAAAAATGACTTTTGGAGAATTGATTTTATTTTTGATTTACCTCCAACAGTGAAGCGAAATGTACGAAAGATTGAGAAAATTCGTGTTAGAATTATTAATCTTACTTTTTCGGTCATATTTAATAATATATGTCTACAGGAAAGACTGCTACCAAAAAATATACTAATATATATATAAATATATATATATATATATATATATATATATATATATATATATATACATATATATATATATATATATATATATATATATATATATATATATATATATATATATATATATATATATATATATATATATGTATATATATATATATATAATATATATATATATATATATATATATATATATATATATATATATATATATATATATATATATATATATATATATATATATATATATATATATATATATATATATATATATATATATATATGACAATGTCAGACCACGAAGGAAAAATGAAACAGGAAATTTCCTTAAGTACTTTCGTATATTAAATACATCTTCAGAAGGAGAAATACATCTTCACCTTCTGAAGATGTATTTAATATACGAAAGTACTTAAGGAAATTTCCTGTTTCATTTTTCCTTCGTGGTCTGACATTGTCACATTCTTAATCACGTGTTTATTTTCGTGATATACACACATATATATATATATATATATATATATATATATATATATATATTGGAGCGGAGTCTTGAGGTGGGTAGAATATAGTTGTGCATTAATTGGCTGTTGATTGCTGGTGTTGACTTCTTAATGTGTAGTGCCTCGCAAACGTCATGCCGTCTGCTATCGCTGTATCTATCGATGATTTCTGTGTTGTTTACTAGGATTTCTCTGGCGATAGTTTGGTTGTGGGAAGAGATTATATGTTCCTTAATGGAGCCCTGTTGCTTATGCATCGTTAAACGCCTAGAAAGAGATGTTGTTGTCTTGCCTATATACTGGGTTTTTTGGAGCCCACAGTCCCCAAGAGGGCATTTGAAGGCATAGACGACGTTGGTCTCTTTTAAAGCGTTTTGCTTTGTGTCTGGAGAGTTTCTCATGAGTAGGCTGGCCGTTTTTCTGGTTTTATAGTAAATCGTCAGTTGTGTCCTCTGATTTTTGTCTGTAGGGATAACGTTTCTATTAACAATATCTTTCAGGACCCTTTCCTCCGTTTTATGAGCTGTGGAAAAGAAGTTCCTGTAAAATAGTCTAATAGGGGGTATAGGTATTGTGTTGGTTGTCTCTTCAGAGTGTTCTGTCTTGTGTTGATGAAATTAATACCCTATTAATACTCTTGTTCTGTCTTGTGTTGATGAAATTAATACCCTATTAATACCACATCTTGTTCTGTCTTGTGTTAATGCCACATCACCCCTTCCACCTCACTCAAATGTAGATATAAAATCGGAGATGCGTAAGTTCTATTCAGTTGTGTATTTGTGAACTAAAGTCTTTGAAAATGTAATAAGTTTTACGAAACGCGCTCGTGTCGCGTCAGACTAGAAATAAAAATGAATTTTGGAGAATTGATTTTATTTTTTATTTACCTCCAACAGTGAAGCGAAATGTACGAAAGATTGAGAAAATTCGTGTTAGAATTATTAATCTTACTTTTTCGGTCATATTTAATAATATATGTCTACAGGAAAGACTGCTACCAAAATATACTAATATTAAAACGCACGACCCAGCAGCAAGGAATCAAGCCTTCACAATAAAATATCGCCAGGATCAGATTCGTGATCAGATATACAAGGCAGAGAATGAAATCAAAGACAACAAAACGCAACTACTTCATGCTACAAACGAGTGGAGAAATAGCAACATCGACGATAGTATCCGTACTCGCATTGAACAATACCTCGACATCCTCACAGACCAACATCACCTCAGCACTGAAACAAGGATTATCAAGAAACTAACAACATTATATGGAGGACCTATGGCAATTCCACGACCAAGAGATGGCTTCCTGAACCTTGCAGGAATTAACCTCACTGAGGACCAAGTCACTCTCCTAAATCTGGGCATAAACTGTCATGTTATGTCCAGACCGAGTGAGATGGCCCGGAAAGTAGAGTTGGAAATTCTGTTGGACGACATATTCGACCTCGAGACACAAAAGAAGGTCACTACCAAAGATACCTTACAAGCAGAACTTATTGCAGAAGGAGGAAAGAATCGAGGCAACTACAGAAGCACCATACTGTCCCCCGAGCTTAAAGCGGCAGCTAAAAGCCTTCGTGAGAACAAGGAGATAGTTGTCAGGAGAGGTGACAAGTCGCCAATATATGTCATTCTTAAAAAAGACGAATATCTGGCGAAAATGAAAATCATACTCTCTGACCAAACTAAGTTCCAAAGGGTAACGAAGGACACTACAGCCGAATTAAAAGCAAAGGTCAACAAACTGATCGAAACTGTGAACGCCAAGAAATCCGGACTCCACCTGCCAAAGATCATTGGGGAATATAAACCTGGATATGCGTATGGAAATGTCAAGACGCACAAGCCTGGAAACCCACTTCGGCCAATCATTAGCCAGATACCCACACCCACGTACAGACTGGCGAAGCGACTCAACGGCCTGCTGACCCCTTATGTTCCTTGCGCCTTCAGCCTGAAGTCTCCAAAGGAATTTGTTGACTTACTGCGGGGCACACGGGCCACAGGGATAAGAGCCTCGTTGGACGTAGAATCGCTGTTTACCAACGTACCTGTGGACGAGACAATCGGAATGATAGCCGACAGAGTGTATCGTGATCCAGCCTCTACTCCTCTTGACATACCAGAAAATATTCTGAGGAAACTACTCCAAGCTTGTACTAAAGAGGCACCCTTCTTGAGCCCGGATGGGCACATGTATAAGCAAGTAGATGGGGTCGCCATGGGTTCTCCCCTAGGTGTCCTGTTTGCAAACTTCTACATGGGTTCCATCGAGCAAAAAGTCTTAGTCGACATGAACTTGAAACCGGCCATATACTGCAGGTATGTTGACGACATTTTTACACAGGTACCTGATGTCAGACATCTGCAGGAGCTAAAGGAGGCATTTGAGCAGAGTTCCGTGCTGCGTTTCACTTACGAGATGGAAAAGGATGGGAAGCTGCCCTTTCTAGATGTAACAGTCATGGAAAAGGGCGGAGGTTTCCACACTGCAGTCTACACTAAGGAAACAAACATAGGAATGTGCCTAAATGCCAACAGCGACTGCCCAGACAGGTACAAGAGGAGTGTTGTTAACGCATATGTCGACCGTGCTCTCAGCCACAGCTCAGAATGGAAGCAAGTCGACGAAGAACTCTGTAGGGTAAGGCAGGTCCTAGTCAATAACGGCTTCTCCAATGGTTTCGTCGAAGACATCATAAGAAGGAAAGTGAAAAGCCATGCAACCTCTGAAGAGACAACTAACACAACACCTATACCCCCTATTAGACTATTTTACAGGAACTTCTTTTCCACAGCTCATAAAACGGAGGAAAGGGTCCTGAAAGATATTGTTAATAGAAACGTTATCCCTACAGACAAAAATCAGAGGATACAACTGACGATTTACTATAAAACCAGAAAAACGGGCAGCCTACTCCTGAGAAACTCTCCAGACACAAAACAGAACGCTTTAAAAGAGACTAACGCCGTCTATGCCTTCAAATGCCCTCTTGGGGACTGTAAGCTCCAAAAAACCCAGTATATAGGCAAGACAACAACATCTCTTTCTAGGCGTTTAACGATGCATAAGCAACAGGGCTCCATTAAGGAACATATAATCTCTTCCCACAACCAAACCATCGCCAGAGAAATCCTAGTAAACAACACAGAAATCATCGATAGATACAGCGATAGCAGGCGGCTTGACGTTTGCGAGGCACTACACATCAAGAAGTCAACACCAGCAATCAACAGCCAATTATTGCACAACTATATTCTACCCACCTCAAGACTCCGCTCCAATATAGAAGCATCAAGAAATATGGACCAATAGGCTTTCTACAAACACTTCTATTCAATATCCATTGTTTCGTGTTCTGTCTTGTGTTGATGAAATTAATACCCTATTAATACTCTTGTTCTGTCTTGTGTTGATGAAATTAATACCCTATTAATACCACATCTTGTTCTGTCTTGTGTTAATGCCACATCACCCCTTCCACCTCACTCAAATGTAGATATAAAATCGGAGATGCGTAAGTTCTATTCAGTTGTGTATTTGTGAACTAAAGTCTTTGAAAATGTAATAAGTTTTACGAAACGCGCTCGTGTCGCGTCAGACTAGAAATAAAAATGAATTTTGGAGAATTGATTTTATTTTTGATTTACCTCCAACAGTGAAGCGAAATGTACGAAAGATTGAGAAAATTCGTGTTAGAATTATTAATCTTACTTTTTCGGTCATATTTAATAATATATGTCTACAGGAAAGACTGCTACCAAAAAATATACTAATATATATATAAATATATATATATATATATATATATATATATATATATATATATATATATATATATATATATATATATATATATATATATATATATATATATATATATATATATATATATATATATATATATATATATATATATATATTGGAGCGGAGTCTTGAGGTGGGTAGAATATAGTTGTGCATTAATTGGCTGTTGATTGCTGGTGTTGACTTCTTAATGTGTAGTGCCTCGCAAACGTCAAGCCGTCTGCTATCGCTGTATCTATCGATGATTTCTGTGTTGTTTACTAGGATTTCTCTGGCGATAGTTTGGTTGTGGGAAGAGATTATATGTTCCTTAATGGAGCCCTGTTGCTTATGCATCGTTAAACGCCTAGAAAGAGATGTTGTTGTCTTGCCTATATACTGGGTTTTTTGGAGCTTACAGTCCCCAAGAGGGCATTTGAAGGCATAGACGACGTTGGTCTCTTTTAAAGCGTTTTGCTTTGTGTCTGGAGAGTTTCTCATGAGTAGGCTGGCCGTTTTTCTGGTTTTATAGTAAATCGTCAGTTGTATCCTCTGATTTTTGTCTGTAGGGATAACGTTTCTATTAACAATATCTTTCAGGACCCTTTCCTCCGTTTTATGAGCTGTGGAAAAGAAGTTCCTGTAAAATAGTCTAATAGGGGGTATAGGTATTGTGTTGGTTGTCTCTTCAGAGGTTGCATGGCGTTTCACTTTTCTTCTTATGATGTCTTTGACGAAACCATTGGAGAAGCCGTTGTTGACTAGGACCTGCCTTACCCTACAGAGTTCTTCGTCGACTTCGTCGACAGAGTTCTTAGGCTTCTCCAATGGTTTCGTCGAAGACATCATAAGAAGGAAAGTGAAACGCCATGCAACCTCTGAAGAGACAACTAACACAACACCTATACCCCCTATTAGACTATTTTACAGGAACTTCTTTTCCACAGCTCTTAAAACGGAGGAAAGGGTCCTGAAAGATATTGTTAATAGAAACGTTATCCCTACAGACAAAAGTCAGAGGATACAACCGACGATTTACTATAAAACCAGAAAAACGGCCAGCCTACTCATGAGAAACTCTCCAGACACAAAGCAAAACGCTTTAAAAGAGACCAACGTCGTCTATGCCTTCAAATGCCCTCTTGGGGACTGTAAGCTCCAAAAAACCCAGTATATAGGCAAGACAACAACATCTCTTTCTAGGCGTTTAACGATGCATAAGCAACAGGGCTCCATTAAGGAAAATTCATCAACACAAGACAGAACATGAAACAATGGGTATTGAATGGAAGTGATTGTAGAAAGCCTATTGGTCCATATTTCTTGATGCTTCTATATTGGAGCGGAGTCTTGAGGTGGGTAGAATATAGTTGTGCATTAATTGGCTGTTGATTGCTGGTGTTGACTTCTTAATGTGTAGTGCTTTGCAAACGTCAAGCCGTCTGCTATCGCTGTATCTATCGATGATTTCTGTGTTGTTTACTAGGATTTCTCTGGCGATGGTTTGGTTGTGGGAAGAGATTATATGTTCCTTAATGGAGCCCTGTTGCTTATGCATCGTTAAACGCCTAGAAAGAGATGTTGTTGTCTTGCCTATATACTGGGTTTTTTGGAGCTTACAGTCCCCAAGTGGGCATTTGAAGGCATAGACGACGTTGGTCTCTTTTAAAGCGTTCTGCTTTGTGTCTGGAGAGTTTCTCATGAGTAGGCTGGCCGTTTTTCTGGTTTTATAGTAAATCGTCAGTTGTATCCTCTGATTTTTGTCTGTAGGGATAACGTTTCTATTAACAATACCTTTCAGGACTTTTTCCTCCGTTTTATGAGCTGTGGAAAAGAAGTTCCTATAAAATAGTCTAATAGGGGTTATAGGTGTTGTGTTAGTTGTCTCTTCAGAGGTTGCATGGCGTTTCACTTTCCTTCTTATGATGTCTTCGACGAAACCATTGGAGAAGCCTAAGAACTCTGTCGACGAAGAACTCTGTAGGGTAAGGCAGGTCCTAGTCAACAACGACTTCTCCAATGGTTTCGTCGAAGACATCATAAGAAGGAAAGTGAAACGCCATGCAACCTCTGAAGAGACAACTAACACAACACCTATACCCCCTATTAGACTATTTTACAGGAACCTCTTTTCCACAGCTCATAAAACGGAGGAAAGGGTCCTGAAAGATATTGTTAATAGAAACGTTATCCCTACAGACAAAAATCAGAGGATACAACTGACGATTTACTATAAAACCAGAAAAACGGCCAGCCTACTCATGAGAAACTCTCCAGACACAAAGCAGAACGCTTTAAAAGAGACCAACGTCGTCTATGCCTTCAAATGCCCACTTGGGGACTGTAAGCTCCAAAAAACCCAGTATATAGGCAAGACAACAACATCTCTTTCTAGGCGTTTAACGATGCATAAGCAACAGGTCTCCAACAGGGCTTAGTTTCGGTCATATATCTACGTTAATTTTAACTCCAATAAAAAAAAATTGACCTCATACATAGTGAAAAGGGCAGCTTTATCATTTCATAAGAAAAAAATTAGAGAAAATATATTAATTCAGGAAAACTTGGCTTATTAAGCAAATCGGGCCTTGCATAGTAGGCTGAGAAGTGCGTTCTGGCTACTAGGTACGACATATATATATATATATATATATATATATATATATATATATATATATATATATATATATATATATATATATATATATATATATATATATATGTCGTACCTAGTAGCCAGAACACAATTCTATGCCTACTATGCAATTCCCAATTTGCCTAATAAGCCAAGTTTTCATGAATTAATTGTTTTTCGACTACCTAACCTACCTAACCTAACCTAACCTAACTTTTTCGGCTACCTAACCTAACCTAAAAAGATAGGTTAGGTTAGGTAGGGTTGGTTAGGTTCGGTCATATATCTACGTTAATTTTAACTCCAATAAAAAAAATTGACCTCATACGTAATGAAATGGGTAGCTTTATCATTATATAAGAAAAAATTAGAGAAAATATAATAATTCAGGAAAATTTGGCTTATTAGGCAAATCGGGCCTTGCATAGTAGGCCGAGAAGTGCGTTCTGGCTACTAGGTACGACACATATATATATATATATATATATATATATATATATATATATATATATGTCGTACCTAGTAGCCAGAACGCACTTCTCAGCCAACTATGCAAGGCCCGATTTGCCTAATAAGCCAAGTTTTCATGAATTAATGTTTTTTCGACTACCTAACCTACCTAACCTAACCTAACCTAACTTTTTCTGCTACCTAACTTAACCTAAGCTATAAAGATAGGTTAGGTTAGGTTAGGTAGGGTTGGTTAGGTTCGGTCATATATCTACGTTAATTTCAACTCCAATAAAAAAAAATTGACCTCATTCATAATGAAATTGGTAGCTTTATCATTTCATAAGAAAAAAATTAGAGAAAATATATTAATTCTTGAAAACTTGGCTTATTAGGCAAATCGGGCCTTGCATAGTAGGCCGAGAAGTGCATTCTGGCTACTAGGTACGACATATATATATATATATATATATATATATGTCGTACCTAATAGCCAGAACGCACTTCTCAGCCTAATATGCAAGGCCCGATTTGCCTAATAAGCCAAGTTTTCATGAATTAATTGTTTTTCGACTACCTAACCTACCTAACCTAACCTAACCTAACTTTTTTCGGCTACCTAACCAAACCTAACCTATAAAGATAGGTTAGGTTAGGTTAGGTAGGGTTGGTTAGGTTCGGTCATATATCTACGTTAATTTTAACTCCAATAAAAAAAAAATGACCTCATACATAATGAAATGGGTAGCTTTATCATTTCATAAGAAAAAAATTAGAAAAAATATATTAATTCAGGAAAACTTGGCTTATTAGGCAAATCGGGCCTTGAATAGTAGGCCAAAAAGTGAGTTCTGGCTACTAGGTACGACATATATATATATATATATATATATATATATATATATATATATGTCGTACCTAGTAGCCAGAACTCACTTCTCAGCCTACTATTCAAGGCCCGATTTGCCTAATAAGCCAAGTTTTCCTGAATTAATATATTTACTATAATTTTTTTCTTATGAAATGATAAAGCAACCCTTTTCTCTATGTATGAGGTCAATTTTTTTTTATTGGAGTTAAAATTAACGTAGATATATGACCGAACCTAACCAACCCTACCTAACCTAACCTAACCTATATTTATAGGTAAGGTTAGGTTAGGTAGCCAAAAAAAGCTAGGTTAGGTTAGGTTAGGTAGGTTTGGTAGACGAAAAAACATTAATTCATGAAAACTTGGCTTATTAGGCAAATCGGGCCTTGAATAGTAGGCTGAGAAGTGCGTTCTGGCTATTAGGTACGACATATATATATATATATATATATATATATATGTCGTACCTAGTAGCCAGAACGCACTTCTCAGCCTACTATGCAAGGCCCGATTTGCCTAATAAGCCAAGCTTTCATGAAATAATAGTTTTTCGGCTACCTAACCTACCTAACCTAACCTAACCTAACTTTTTTGGCTACCTAACCTAACCTAAGCTATAAAGATAGGTTAGGTTAGGTTAGGTAGGGTTGGTTAGGTTCGGTCATATAACTACGTTAATTTTAAATCCAATAAAAAAAAATTAACCTCATACATAATGAAATGGGTAGCTTTATCATTTCATAAGAAAAAAATTAGAGAAAATATATTAATTCAGGAAAACTTGGCTTATTAGGCAAATCGGGCCTTGCATAGTAGGCTGAGAAGTGCGTTCTGGCTACTAGGTACGACATATATATATATATATATATATATATATATATATATATATATATATATATATATATATATATATGTCGTACCTAGTAGCCAGAACTCACTTCTCAGCCTACTATTCAAGGCCCGATTTGCCTAATAAGCCAAGTTTTCCTGAATTAATATATTTTCTATGATTTTTTTCTTATGAAATGATAAAGCTGCCCTTTTCACTATGTATGAGGTCAATTTTTTTTTATTGGAGTTAAAATTAACGTAGATATATGACCGAACCTAACCAACCCTACCTAACCTAACCTCACCTATCTTTATAGGTAAGGTTAGGTTAGGTAGCCAAAAAAAGCTAGGTTAGGTTAGGTTAGGTAGGTTAGGTAGACGAAAAAACATTAATTCATGAAAACTTGGCTTATTAGGCAAAACAGGCCATGCATAGTAGGCTGAGAAGTGAGTTCTGGCTACTAGGTACGACATATATATATATATATATATATATATATATATATATATATGTCGTACCTAGTAGCCAGAACTCACTTCTCAGCCTACTATTCAAGGCCCGATTTGCCTAATAAGCCAAGTTTTCCTGAATTAATATATTTACTATAATTTTTTTCTTATGAAATGATAAAGCTACCCTTTTCACTATGTATGAGGTCGATTTTTTTTTATTGGAGTTAAAATTAACGTAGATATATGACCGAACCTAACCAACCCTACCTAACCTAACCTAACCTATATATATAGGTAAGGTTAGGTTAGGTAGCCAAAAAAAGCTAGGTTAGGTTAGGTTAGGTAGGTTAGGTAGACGAAAAAACATTAATTCATGAAAACTTGGCTTATTAGGCAAATCGAGCCTTGCATAGTAGGCTGAGAAGTGAGTTCTGGCTACTAGGTACGACATATATATATATATATATATATATATATATATATATATATATATATATATATATATATATATGTCGTACCTAGTAGCCAGAACTCACTTCTCAGCCTACTATGCAAGGCCCGATTTGCCTAATAAGCCTAGTTTTCATGAATTAATGTTTTTTCGACAACCTAACCTACCTAACCTAACGTTTTCGGCTACCTAACCTAACCTATAAAGATAGGTTAGGTTAGGTTAGGTAGGGTTGGTTAGGTTCCGTCATATATCTACGTTAATTTTAACTCCAATTAAAAAAAGTTGACCTCATACATAATGAAATGGGTAGCTTTATCATTTCATAAGAAAAAAATTAGAGAAAATATATTAATTCAGTAAAACTTGGCTTATTAGGCAAATCGGGCCTCGCATAGTAGGCTGAAAAGTGAGTTCTGGCTACTAGGTACGACATATATATATATATATATATATATATATATATATATATATATATATATATATATATATATATATATATATATATATATATATATATATGTCGTACCTAGTAGCCAGAACGTCGTACTCGGCCTGCTATGCAAGGCCCGATTTGCCTAATAAGCCAAGTTTTCCTGAATTATTATATTTTCTCTAATTTTTTCTTATGAAATGATAAAGCTACCCATTTCATTATGTATGAGGTATATTTTTTTATTGGAGTTAAAATTAACGAAGATATATGACCGAACCTAACCAACCCTACCTAACCTAACCTATCGTATCTTTATAAGTTAGGTTAGGTTAGGTAGCATAAAAAGTTAGGTTAGGTTAGGTTAGGTAGGTTAGGTAGTCGAAAAACAATTAATTCATGAAAACCTGGCTTACTAGGCAAATCGGGCCTTGCATAGTAGGCTGAGAAGTGCGTTCTGGCTACTAGGTACGACATATATATATATATATATATATATATATATATATATATATATATATGTCGTACCTAGTAGCCAGAACTCACTTTTTGGCCTACTATTCAAGGCCCGATTTGCCTAATAAGCCAAGTTTTCCTGAATTAATATATTTTTCCTAATTTTTTTCTTATGAAATGATAAAGCTACCCATTTCATTATGTATGAGGTCACTTTTTTTTTATTGGAGTTAAAATTAACGTAGATATATGACCGAACCTAACCAACCCTACCTAACCTAACCTAACCTATCTTTATAGGTTAGGTTTGGTTAGGTAGCATAAAAAGTTAGGTTAGGTTAGGTTAGGTAGGTTAGGTAGTCGAAAAACAATTAATTCATGAAAACTTGGCTTATTAGGCAAATCGGGCCTTGCATAGTAGGCTGAGAAGTGAGTTCTGGCTACTAGGTACGACATATATATATATATATATATATATATATATATATATATATATATATATATATATATATATATTAAACCTACATTATTCTATATTTATTTCGAATATATAATATATTTAAATATATATATCCGTAATGTGAGATATTTTAAACATGAGAAAGCAGCAAACTGAAATGCATTTTACATCTGCAATATACATAAAATATTAAATCACAGATACTCAAGATACTCTACAATGTATTAGTACCAATTTAACCATATAATAATAAAATTAAAAGTACATATAAACATTATATTACCTGCATTTTGAAGCCAATAGATGTAGTGACTCAGGCTATGTTGACAAATGGAGGTTGTAGGAGACTTGGAGTCACTGACCAGCGAGGGTTAATATGGCAACGTACAAAAATTACACTACACAAAAATATTTAGTCTAAAACTCAATTTAAACATCGAAAATATATTATATTAGATTGCAAATTGTTTCTCAGCATTTTGCTTTGTCATTATAGATATGTAATGTTGTATTTTATATTTTTTATTATTGTACAACTTGCAAACATGAAAACAATACAATTATGTCTCAGATGGTTCCTAGATAGGAATTCATTACCAAATCTTGATATATCCAAGTGTTTTCTGTGTTAATTGTTGTTATTTCGTGTATTATTTGATTTGTTTGTTAATATTATAGACTGAGTTTTAATATATTTGGAAATACATCACATTTCATCACAATCATTATGTTGGCGTCGGTCACCTGCAACCAATTGAGGCCATGGTGAGGGATCGAACTCTCACCCACCACGAACTTAAACGCATTACAACTGGGAATTCTATTCAGCTCACTAGTTGTTTTGATGGTGGTATCATTAATCCAGGTCTTACCTGCTCACTCTCTTGGGTAGGTTATAATGTTCGCTCACACTGTACTGCTCATAAAATTTTCTCATTGATTTTGGATAACATTTCTATTAAAAAATTATTAGTGTGTGAAAGCAAACATTGTTTTCGATTTAAAAGACAATACAGCCATCCGCCTTTACAGAGTTCTCTCCATGACGTGGGTGGTGTTTGGTCACCAGCAGTTTTCTACGCTGGTCTTTAACGCAAATACCTTTGGAATGTGGACGGTAAGTTTTTTTTTTTTGGCTTTTACTGCATTTAAAATGTTTATTGGAAAGGCCTTCCACTCGGTCTGTTTCCATTTTCTGTATTTTTTCCTTTAAAAAATAGAGCTGATTGAGTATTATTATTACAAATATATACTGTAGATTTGTATCACATTGTATACAGTTACACAGAGAAATCACTAAAGTGATATATATATTAATAAGAAATTGAACAGGAGCTCCAGTTGGGTTTCTCGTTGATATTTATCGTGTTAGTGGGATTTATGTGTGTAATTGACGCTGGGGCGTATGGTGTCGACCTACTTTACCCACACCTGTGTGCCTGGGGGTTCTATGAAACACTTAGTATGGCTTAAGGCGAGGTCTCCAGACTTTTGTCGATTCAGTAGAATCCCAGATTAAATAACTTTTAGTAAGGGTGGTACAGTGGTAGAGGTTGCAGCTGTTAGTCACGAGTTCGAGTCGTATAAAAGCCCGAGAGGATTTTCTCATTGTAGACAGTACATAAGAACAAAGGTAACTGCAGAAGGCCTATTGGTCCATACGACGCAGCTCCTATTTATACCCACCAATTCCCACTCATATACATGTCCATCCCACGCTTGAAAGAATCGAAGGACTCCACCTCCACCCCATTACGCGGTAATTGGTTCCACAAATCAACAACCTGGTTACCGAACCAGTATTTACCTGTCTTTCCTAAATCCTAACTTATCCAATTTATATCCATTGTTTCGTATTCTGTCTTGTGCTGATACATTTAATTCTCTATTAATATTCCCTTTGTAATGTCCATTCATCCACTTGTAAACCTCTATCATGTCACCCCTAAATCTCCGCCTTTCCAGTGAATGTAATTTAAGCTTTGTTAATCTTTCTTCATATGACAGGTTTCTAATTTGGAGGATTGACTTTATCATCCTACGCTGGACATGTTCAAGTGAATTTATATCCATTTTCTAGTACGGCGACCAAAACTGAACTGCGTAATCTAAATGGGGCCAAACCAGAGCAGGATATAGCTTTTTCTTTCAGGGAAATTACTGCGCGTGCCCTAAGCCTTTAGCTGGCCCATTAAGTGAACATAAGAACATAAGAACATAAGAACAAAGGCAACTGCAGAAGGCCTATTGGCCCATACGAGGCAGCTCCTATTTATAACCACCCAATCCCACTCATATACTTGTCCAACACGCGCTTGAAACAATCGAGGGACCCCACTTCCAGCACGTTACGCGGTAATTGGTTCCACAAATCAACAACCCTGTTACTGAACCAGTATTTACCCAAGTCTTTCCTAAATCTAAACTTATCCAATTTATACCCATTGTTTCGTGTTCTGTCTTGTGTTGATACTTTTAATACCCTATTAATATCCCCTTTGTTATGTCCATTCACCCACTTGTAAACCTCTATCATGTCACCCCTAACTCTTCGCCTTTCCAGTGAATGCAACTTAAGCTTTGTTAATCTTTCTTCATATGAAAGATTTCTAATTTGGGGAATTAACTTAGTCATCCTACGCTGGACACGTTCAAGTGAATTTATATCCATTCTATAATATGGCGACCAAAACTGAACTGCATAATCTAAATGGGGCCTAACTAGAGCAAGATATAGCTTGAGAACCACACCAGGTGTCTTGTTACTAACGCTGCGATTAATAAATCCAAGTGTCCGATTTGCCTTATTACGAACATTTATGCATTGATAATTTTGCTTTAAATTCTTACTAATCATAACTCCCAGATCCCTTTCGCAATTCGACTTCGCAGTCTCAACACCATCTAGCTCGTATCTTGTAACCCTATCATCATTACCTAACCTCAGAACTTTACATTTATCAGCATTAAACTGCATCTGCCAATCATTCGACCATTTCAAAACCCTATCTAGATCAACTTGAAGTGATAGTGAGTCCTCCTCCGAATTAATTTCCTTACCGATTTTCGTATCATCGGCAAATTTGCAAATGTTGCTACTCAAACCTGAATCTAAATCATTTATATATATTATAAACAACAGAGGTCCCAGGACAGAGCCCTGAGGCACCCCCACTTACAACATTTTCCCACTCTGACTTGACTCCATTTATACTAACTCTCTGTTTCCTTTGGTATAGTCATGCCCTAATCCAGCTTAATATAGCACCCCCAATACCATGAGACTCTAACTTTTTTTTTTATTATTTTTATTATTTTATTTTTAAGTGTTGCCTGTTTCTGTTTTACTTGGACGGAGTATGAGTATTTATGACTCGTATGGTCACTTCAGTAAGATTTTGCCCCGTGTGTTTAACAATTTCTGCTCTGTTGAATCAAAGTTGAACTCTTTTGGATTTGTAACTGTGCACTGTGTTAGATAATGTTACAGTGATAGCTGAAGAACAACACCAGGTGTCTTGTTACTAACGCTTCGATTAATAAATCCCAGTGTCCTATTTGCCTTACTACGAACATTTATGCACTGATATTTTTGTTTTAAATTCTTACTAATCATAACTGCCAGATCCCTTTCGCAATCCGACTTCGCAATCTCAATACTATCTAGCTCGTATCTTGTAACTCTATCATCATTACCTAGCCTCAGAACTTTACATTTATCAGCATTAAACTGCATCTGCCAATCTTTTGATCATGTCAAAACCCTATTTAGATCAACTTGGAGTGATATTGAGACTTTTTCCGTGTTTATTTCCCTCCCGATTTTTGTATCATCGGCAAATTATCAAATGTTACTGCTCAAACCTGAATCTAAATCATTTATATATATTATGAATAACAGAGGTCCCAGGACAGAGCCTATCTTGAGGATATCTTGAGAAGATTTCGGGTTACAGTTAGGATTGCTAAGGATAGTGATCCTTAGTGTCCCGCGGCCCGGTCCTCGACCAGGCCTCCCTTTTTGTTACACATACCCTCAGGAAGCAGCCCGTAGCAGCTATCTTACTCTAAGGTGCCTATTTACTGCTAAGTGAACAGTGGCATCAGGGTGAAAGAAACTCTTCCCATTTGTTTCCGCCTTCACCGGGAATCGAACCCAGAACCTCATGACTACGAATTAGAAGCGCTGTCCACTCAACTGTCAGGCCCCTTCAGTAAGTAGCCTTGAGGCACTCCACTTACAACATTTTCCCAGTCTGCCTTAACCCCATTTATACTAACTCTCTATTTCCTCTGGTATAGCCATGCCCTAACCCAACTTAATATAGCACCCCCAAAACCCTGAGCCTCTATCTTTTTAATCAGTCTTTCATGTGGCACTGTATAAAAATCTTTGCTAAAGTCAAGGTACACGACGTTACAAACCTTATCACCATCAACTGCCTCAACTCTGCTGAAATAAAATAATAGCAAATTTGTTAAACATGAACGGGACATTTGTAAAACCATGTTGACAAGTTGAGAATCTCTTATTAATTTATGTTTTTCAAGATGAAGACAAATGGTATTTGCAATTATCGATACAATTAACTTTCCCACAGTACACGTTAGGCTAATTGGCCGATTGTTTAATGCAAGTGATCTATCTTCTTTCTTAAAAATTGATAGCTCATTAGCAACCTTCCACGACTCTGGCACTCTGCCTGACTCAAATGGTTTATTAAATATGGTAGACAGTGGCTCACAAAGCTCCTCTTTGCATTCTTTAAGCACCCTGGCAAACACTTCATCCGGTCCTGGGGATTTGTTTGGTTTGAGGTTTTTACTATTTGTTTAATAATATCATCCCTGGTAATTGTTACACTAGTTAACCTGTCCCTCCTTCCCACCCACATAGATTTGTTCGGCTGAAGGCATAAGAGTTAAGTTCTTCTTTATTAAATACAGAGATAAAATATTTATTCAAAATACTACTCATCTCTTCGTCATTATCAGTTATCTGACCTTTCTCAGTTTTAATGGACCTATCCTTTCCCTAATATTTGTTAGAAATAACTGAAAAAAAAACGTTAGGATTTGCCTGTGCTTGCCCTGCTGTACGAACGTCATAGTTTCTTTTCGCCCTCCTTATACCTTTTTTAACATTTTTAACCAGTTGTACGAAATCTTGTTCTAAACTTACTTCCCCATTCTTAATCCTTTTGTACAAAGCTTTCTTTCTACCTTTAAGGTTCTTCAGATCCTGTGTTATCCATTTCAGGCCATTAGTATTCGATCTATTCAATTTGTACGGTATACTACATTCCTATGCTTTGCTTAAAATATTTTTAAATAAGTTAAATTTTGAAGTCACATCAAAATCCCTGTTTACATCACCCATCGCTGGGTTCACGTCTTGTTCCAAGACCGGCCCACCCTCTATGCCCAAGACTTTCCAATCTATTTGACCCCAAAAAAATTCTTAGACAATTAAAATAAGTTTTTCGAAAATCTGGCACTATAACAGAATTTTCTCCTACAGATCTATTCCATTCTATGCAAAATCTGATTACTTTCTGATCACTGTTTCCTAGCTCACTCCCCATTTCGATGTCATTAATTTGTATTTCCCTTTTTAGTCTAACATATTATTTTCCTTCGTTGTGTTGGGGTTTACCTCACTTCTTACTCTTTAGTCTTGCTCTAGGGTGAGCAATAGTTATGCTCAAAGTCACTCACCGTAGCCCTGCGGGTCTTCACTCAATCCTCACGGCGCCACTGCACGCCAGGAGAGTCTCCCAGTCAATCTTAACGGCCTCTTATTAAGAAAGAGTGAGAACACGACTCGTTCACTTGACTGTCGTGTGCCCTCCCTAACAATCGGGCTCTACGGTTAACCACAAGGTCGCCAACTGGTGTTTTAGGTGGCCAGTAACACCATCAGTGGACTGGAGGAATTAGTGGTAGCCTTGGCAAGGTCACACTCAAAAGATCAGGAAGGTACTTCTTGTTATCACTCTATGCTTACCAGTATAATATAGCCACAAGATCAATGGAGGGGATGATATAAACACAAAGATAGTTTTGTATTTTACTTAAAATGTATGAAAGATGTCACAAAGGCCAAACAACAACAAATAAATCAACTGATCCTGACGCGGCCGGTAATTCCCACGAATAGTATGCGATCACTAGGTGGCAACACCTCCCCTCCTCATCAAGTGTCAAGAACAGCTGATCGCCTGGCCTCTCCGCGCAAAAGCTTTGCTTGTTTTCTAGATTCACGCGCGCTGTTTCTTTAAATTCTCCAATATTACTAGAAACTCGCACACTCGATATTGGC
Organism: Procambarus clarkii; assembly: GCF_040958095.1. NCBI lineage: Eukaryota > Metazoa > Arthropoda > Malacostraca > Decapoda > Cambaridae > Procambarus > Procambarus clarkii. The sequence goes on from NC_091182.1 coordinate 35,823,467, forward strand.
ACAAATAAACCGTATTACTCAGTTACACTGTACTCAGGCTCAAACAGTCTTTTCTACAATCAATGCTACCATGACTCACTGTAATGGCTTTACTTTGTTCTTCACTCAGCAATATATTATGAACTATTAACACTGGAGTTTTCAGTACTTTCTCTCGTGGGCGATAACGCAATAATTCACTGTACTCACAAACGACTTATCACTGCATGAACATAGCATATATAATGTAGATACATCAAATATCAATACATGGAAAATAAATGATTTCTGGGCACACAGCCTAACCTTCAAATACTGGCATAATATTATATATAATTTATCACTATATGTTCATATCAAAATCTATAGAAAGATATACACAACACAGTAAATTTATCACTTGTTCCTGGTGCCTGTACACACCAATAATCAACATGAATATTACTAGTACTCTTGATAGTACTGTCTAGCACACTGGTGCTTTATCGTGACATGGGTGAGACTTGCTCACGACATATAAAATCCTCAGGCTAGATAATATAGCCGAATAACATAGCTAACTAAAGGGGAATGGGGAGGGAACTAGAAACACCTACTTCACCCTATCCTCCGATGAGAGTCGAGATGTAGCTCCGGGTCCTCGTGTCGGGAACGCCCCCACACGACACGTTGTCGTGTCCTACCAGAGCCTCTCGTCGTCCCACCGTTTAGCGCGTCGTCTCCGTGCCTCCTCACTGCAGGTCCGTCCTCCTTCTTAACTTCTTGAAGGTTGGAGTCGGTCTCCTGGCCGTCGTCTTCTCCCAGCAACGGCTGTCGCCTATGTCTCAGCTACAGTCGTCCGGTTTCCCCAAATAGTCCTCTCTTCCTCAGCTACCCAGTGGCTCTGTCTGCCACTACGCTGTCACGAACTGGTGAATTGCCACAGACGTCACATACGTCGCTGCACGGCTTCACTGCTTCTTGCACAGCACCTGACTGGAGCACTTGTTGCTCAAATAACCGTCAATTCCCTCTTCTGGTTCAACACATGAACTAGGGAAGACTTCTCAGAGTACTGGCGGACTTCAGGTGACGCGTAAATCCACGGGAGCGGGAAACAACTGTCCAACTGACAGGACCAACCGTCGCACGTCCGACCTCTATGACGTGTCTTGTCTGACTGATGGCGCCAGAGTGGCGCGCGGCCTGGACCCCCTTCCTTCGTGACGTCACTTTCGCCACAGGAGGTTTTCATTGGCTCCCGGTGCCACATTGCTGTCGGTGACCAATCCGGTGCCACTGACGTCCCACGGTTTTGGCGGGAGATCAGGGAGGCTAGCGCCATCTTGGCTCCCTAAAGGGCCTAAACCACAGGCCAAAATATTACTATTTCACAAATTTCTCGGCTCTCCGAGAACACTTCACTCTCTCCCATATATCAAATTGTAGCCTGCAACGTAGAGAACGCTTGGGAAAAGTAGACATGACTCTTACTGCAGGCGTGGGAGAATTATAAGGGGGGAACTCCGTCACAGTTGGTTCCTTAATGTGTTACTTAAGATAGTAATCCTCAATAAATTCTAAAAAAAATTCAACTCTTTATTCCCTGTTGTGTTAATCCAGTTAATTCCACTAAAATTAAAGTCACCCATGACACAAATACTGTTTGACCTAGATGATCCACATATTTCATCCCATAGATGATTTGGTTCTCTTCTATCTACGCTTGGTGGCCTTATATAACTCCTATTATAAGATTATTAGCTTTTTCGTTTTATTCTAGCCAAATTATTTCTTTGTGTGGTTTAGTTTTGATTCCCTCTTTGAGACTAAATTTAAAATGTTCCCTAACCTATGTGGTTACTCGCCTTCCTCGTCTAATATCTTTCTGTGTGAAATAGTTTAAATTCGTTTTTTGATATTCAGCTAATAGTTCCCTGTTTTCTACATTCATCCATGTTTCGGTAAGTGCAGTAATATCTATTGTTTCTGGGCAAACAACAACATTTAAATAGTTTATTTTGTTTCTTAAACTCCCACTGTTCATGTAATATACCTAAGTGTATTGTTATTTTGAGGCCCTTCTTCTTCACTGTACATTTTGCCATTCCCCTAACCCCCCCCCCCCCCCCAACCAACACATACTTTTATGCCTCCTTTCTCCCCATAACACTATCAACTAACAGTTTAAACCCAAACAAACACCTCTAACCACAGGTTCCAACGAGTTGTAACAGCAACAACAGCAGCGCTAGATAAATGTACCCCATCCCGAGCATATATGTCATTCCTTCCATAGAAGTGTTCCCAGTTATCAAAGAATGATATTGCATTGAATTTACAATATATGTTCAGTCAGCAATTGACACCAAGTGCCCTCGACAACCATTCATTTCCAACTCCCTTTCTTTAATGAATGCCAAATATGATCGGGATTCCTCCCCTGCTCCTAACTAATTCTATGGCTGTCTTAAACCATTGTATCAGTGCCTCACTCCTAACTCGTCCTACATCATTTCTACCGGAAATGATGTTGATCCGGATATTTTCGTTAGATGATATTTTCGTTAACTTTCGTGAAATGAAGTTATAGAATGTTAATCCAGATATTTTCTTCAGAAAGTTGAATGTAGCACAAAGAAGGAACAACGGTTTCAAGCTCAAAAAATCATAATGTAGGACTGGGAACAGTAGATGCTTTTTCACCCACAGGGTTATTAACCCATGGAACCGCCTACCCACCGAAGCCATAACTGCCAAAACTGTGCTGAATTTCAAAATATACCTGGAAAAGATCATCAAGGCAAATGGGGCGACCTTCGAGAGGTCGCCGTCTTCCTTTCCTCGTCGAGGCCACTAGGGTTAGTGGTTATCAGGTAAATCAGGTAAAAAATCTATGTGGCTCCATAATAAAAACTTATTAGATTTGTTACACAGGATCTTACGTTCGAAAACCACACTGTATGTTATTATACCATTTCTTTCTAGGTGTTCAACCATTTGGCTTTAACAAGTTTTTCTGGTGTTTTGACTACCACGCTTGTTAATTAATAACACGGGTCTATAATTTAGAGGTTACTCTCGACTACCATTTTTATAAATTGGTACTATGTTTGCCTTTTTCTTTACATCTGCTAAAATTGTTGCGTACAAGGATATCTGGAATATTAATTGGAGTGGAATGCTCAGCTCAGTTGCACGTTCTCACAGCACCCAAGGTGAAAATCCATCAGGTCTACACAACCGTGTGTGTGTGTGCATTTACTGTTTGTGTTTGCAGAATCAAGGTATTAGCTCTTGGGCCCTGCGTTTCTAACAAATCTATTTTTCCTTAACTATATCTACTACATATATTTACCTCTAACACACGCACACACACCCAGGAAGCAGCCCGTAGCAGATGTCTAGCTCCCAGGTACCTATTTTCTGCTAGGTGAGCAGGAGCATCAGAGAGAAAGAAACTCTGCCCATTTGTTTCTGCCTCGGCCGGGAATCGTACCCGGCCCATTATGACTAAGACCCCCAAGCGCTATCCACTCAGCCGCGAGGCCCCATTGTGTGTGTGTTTTAGTATGACCTGGGGAGGCCTGGTCGACGACCGGGCCGCGGGGACGCTAAGCCCTGGAAGCACCTCAAGGTAACCTCAAGGTAGGACCGTTTGTCGTTGCTCCTTATAAAAAATATGTTTAAAATAATTTTGCTTTAAATACATAAAAAAAATTTAATAAAAATAATAAATATTTAATTTTCTTTCTCAAGAAAGTGAACAGTTTCTTGGATCAAGTGGTAAACAACACCTACCCAAGTGTTGACACGTTTTTCTTCGTTGGAGGTCTCTTGTTATCCTTCTCAGTTCTCAGGCAACTCAAGAAGACTGGAAGGTTCAACATTATTGTGTTTTACATTCACAGAATTGTCAGGTACGCTCTTTATTTTCAGTGTATATATATATACATCCTTGTATTGTGTATATATACATGCCTAAAATTCTACCTCTATCTTATGTTCTTAATATGCATTTAATTATGAGTAAAACATTATTATTATTATTATTATTATTATTGAACAAATCTACAAAGGCCTTGATGAGGGTTTGAACCTATGTGCTGGGTGTTCCCAAACGTGTTCAAGTCCACTTTTCCTTAGGAGCGTCTGTGAACATCTGCGCATTGGTTCGAAGCCCTCATCAAAGCCCTCATCAAAGCCCTTGTGGATTTGTTCATTTGATAAATCATGTTATTTTGTTTTCTGTTTGTATTATTATTATTATTATTATTATTATTATTATTATTATTATTATTATTATTATTATTATTATTATTATTATTATTTATTATTATTATTAGTATTCTTATAATTATTATTTTTATTTTTGAGAAAATCCTCCAAGGCTGTGAGGCGACACGAACTCATGTTTTCTCACTTGAGATACACGTTGCGTATCCTAAGATAGGGCGTATGGTGTTCTTAGCCTTGGCCTGGCTTCAGGAGGGGCCTCCAAACTTCCTGTGATTTCAGCTGGGTCCTGGTAGTGGGTTTGTTTCGCCTCACAGCCCTGGTGGATTTTCTCAACGATGTATCACGTTAGTGTGATTTTCTGTACATTATTATCATTATTATCAGTGATAGTATTATTGGTCTTGGCATTTATGGTCATTCATATAGAGATTTTACATTAGTTTGATGTTGGTTTTAAGACCCATCAACCACTTTAGGGTTTTTAAGACCCCCACAAGAGCTTACTGACCAACCAGGAAGTATAATTCATTGTATCGGGGACAGGCAGCCAGTGTATATATATATATATATATATATATATATATATATATATATATGTCGTACCTAGTAGCCAGAATGCACTTTTTAGCCTATTATGCAAAGCCCGATTTGCCTAATAAGCCAAGTTTTCATGAATTAATTGTTTTTCGACTACCTAACCTACCTAACCTAACCTAACCTAACTTTTTTGGCTACCTAACCTAACCTAACCTATAAAGATAGGTTAGGTTAGGTTAGGTAGGGTTGGTTAGGTTCGGTCATATATCTACGTTAATTTTAACTCCAATAAAAAAAATTGACCTCATACATAATGAAATGGGTAGCTTTATCATTTGATTAGAAAAAAATTAGAGAAAATATATTAATTCAGGAAAACTTGGCTTATTAGGCAAATTGGGCCTTGCATAGTAGGCTGAGAAGTGCGTTCTGGCTACTAGGTACGACATATATATATATATATATATATATATATATATATATATATATATATTGTATAATTAATTCCATACAGTCCCACAAAAGTGCGCTTAATATCTCTACAGCAAATCTACACATATATTCAAACCTGCGCTTGAAAAGCATCATTCTAAAGTAAACAGGACCCTCGAAAAAGAGCTCTGAATTTTGCGTGCTCTTAAACAATGAACTCGACGGGGCTCTACAGAGGCAAATAGAGCCTTACTGTGCTTGATGTGGGGGGCAATTAAGCTGCCTGAATGGGTAAAAGCAGGATCGCCGATAGGAAGTAAGACTTGCTGAAAAGCAGGTAGGTAGGCAGGCAAGCAGGCGAGCACACAAGCTGGACGGTATGGGCAAATACATGGATGTGAGCAGGAAAGGACACAAGCAGGCAGTCAGACAGGTGGGGGCTGTCTAGATAGGAAAGCAGGTAGATAGGAAATCAAGCAGGTTCGCTGACAGCAAAAATGCAGCAATGGCAAGCATGCAAGCAAACAAAAAGAGCCACGCAAATAAGCCGGAAAAGCAGAAAGAAAGGCAGGCACTTATATATATATATATATATATATATATATATATATATATATATATATATATATATATATATATATGTATATATATATATATATATATATATATATATATATATATATATATATATATATATATATATATATATATATGTATGTATATATATACATGTCAGGCTTATATCAAGGTCCCTCTCCCAAGGATGCAACCCAACAATAAGCTAACTCCTGGGTATCTATTTAGTACTAGGTGAACGCTAGAAATATGTAATAGGAAAATAGGAAACAAGCCCAACCATTTCTGTCCCGCCAGGGATTCAAACCCGGAATTTCCGATTGTGAGTCGAGAACGAACCAGACTGTATTACATTGCTCAGAACTAAAGTAAACTCTTAAGTGCATATACACTGAGTAGCAAGGTACACTTTTCATTCTATGTAATACTTTGGCCAGTTGCCAGCACTTATGGTAGTATCGACTACCAATTTAAGAAGTACAGTGGCTCATAGTGTATCAATGCTTCTAAAGGGCACAGGAGAGGAGTAACTATATCTAAGTAGATAGGGAATACGATCCTTACTCCTGTAAATGCTTACAGTATTATAGAAGTGAATTCCTCTTAGCTACACTAACTTTACTATAGTAATATGTGCTTCCTAGCTGTATTAATACGATAATGAAGCATTCAGCCTAGTTTTTATCAGCCATATATCTTACTGAAAGAAATTTATGTATGAAAATTGCCCCCCCCCCCCCCCCCAAAAAAAAAAAAAGACGTAAACGTCATGGATTTCTGAACATTAAACACTCTGGCAGTCCTTGGCCTGACTAGGCAAATACACACACAAAAAAAAAATTGTACACCTAACCACTGCTTTCTTCCTTCCTGAGGTGCATAGTTATTTTTTCGTTACGGAACGCTTTCGGCACTAGTCTTAACTCATGACATTTTATGTGTGTTTCAACAGTTATTTCAGTTTTTTCTTATGTGAAAACCTGTGAAGTTGAGACAGTTAGAACGAATGTTAAAATCCCCGCAATGCTCTTTCTGATTTGTTATTCACATATCACGTCATTGTGATTTCTTTGTGTTTTGAGACAGTTTGTGAGTATATATGTTTTGAGACATTTGTGAGTAGAGAGAGTTGGAGATTGGAGAGAGAAGGGAAAGTGAGGAGAGAGAGGGGGGGATGAGGAGAGAGAAGGGGGGGGAAGAGAGGAGAGAGAGGGGGGAGTGAGGAGAAAGAAGGGGAGTGAGAAGAGAGAGGGGGAGTATCTAGGGGGGGGGAGACCTTTGTGAGTTGAGATAGGAGATTGGAGAGAGAATGGAGAGTGAGAGAGAGGGGGGGAATGAAGAGAGAGAGGGGGGGGAGAGGAGAGAGAGGGGGAGTGAGGAGAGAGAATGGGAGTGACGAGAAAGATGGGGAGTGAGAAGAGAGAGGGGGGAGTGAGGAGAAAGTGGGGAAGTGAGGAGAAAGTGGGGAAGTGAGGAGAGAGAGGGTGGAGTGAGGGGAGAGAGAGAGAGGGGGGGGTGAAGAGAGAGTGGGAAAGTGAGGACAGAGATAGGGAGTGAGGAGAGAGAGGAGGAGTGGGAAGAGAGAGGGGGGAGTGAGGAATGAGAAGGGGAGTGAGTAGAGAGAAGGGGGAGTGATGAGAGAGAAGGGGGAGTGATGAAAGAGAGGGGAATGAGGAGAGAGAGAGAGAGAGAGAGAGAGAGAGAGAGAGAGAGAGAGAGAGAGAGAGAGAGAGAGAGAGAGAGAGAGAGAGAGAGAGAGAGAGAGAGAGAGGGAGAGAGAGAGAGAGAGAGAGAGAGAGAGAGAGAGAGAGAGAGAGAGAGAGAGAGAGAGAGAGAGAGAGAGAGAGAGAGAGAGAGAGAGAGAGAGAGAGAGAGAGAGAGAGAGAGAGAGAGAGAGAGAGAGAGAGAGAGAGGAGAGAGGGAGAGAGAGAGAGAGAGAGAGAGAGAGAGAGAGAGAGAGAGAGAGAGAGAGAGAGAGAGAGAGAGAGAGAGAGAGAGAGAGAGAGAGAGAGAGTGAGGAGAGAGAGTTAGAAGTAAGGAGAAGGGAAGAGAGAAGAAAGAGGGGGGAGTGAGGAGAGAGAAGGGGGACTGAAAAAAGAGAGGAGGAGTGAGGAGAGAAAAGAGAGAGAGAAGGGAGTGAGGAGGGAGAGGCGGGGGATCGACTGAAGAGAGAGACAGAGGGAGGGGGGAGGAGTGAGGAGAGAGAGAGCCTCCCTCAACTAGTGAACATATGTGTTAGCAAAAAAAAGGTTAAATTTTCCCTTCGTAAAGCCAATGACAATTAAGGATCTCAATACACAGCATTTTGAATGGTATATATACATATATATATATATATATATATATATATATATATATATATATATATATATATATATATATATATATATATATATATATATATATATATATATATATATACACAACTTTAGAACACTTTCCCACCAGGAGACTCGAACCCTAGCCAGCACAGAAGCCTTCCAGCAACTGGCATAACAGGTATGCCTTTAACCCACTGTGCAGTGGGTTAAAGGCGTACCTGTTATGCCAGTTGCTGGAAGGCTTCTGTGCTGGCTAGGGTTCGAGTCTCCTGGTGGGAAAGTGTTCTAAAGTTGTATAACTTCACTCTCGTGTTTAGGAGAGTTGTGCATCATATATATATATATATATATATATATATATATATATATATATATATATATATATATATATATATATATATTTATATATATATATATATATATATGCGGAAAATCCACAGAGAAATATGAAAGGAGGTGAACGTTTCGGCTTTGTTAAAGCCTTTGTCAACACCAGACTGTTGACCAGATACAGACTATCGCTGTATCTATCGATGATTTCCGTGTTCTTTGTTAAGACTTCAGTCTGGTGTTGACAAAGGCTTTAACAAAGCCGAAACGTTCACCTCCTTTCATATTTCTCTGTGGATTTTCCGCATAAAATGATCAGTGTTTTGTGATCGTCAATTGCATATATATATATATATATATATATATATATATATATATATATATATATATATATATATATATATATATATATATATTAGTATATTTTGGTAGCAGTCTTTCCTGTAGACATATATTATTAAATATGACCGAAAAAGTAAGATTAATAATTCTAACTCGAATTTTCTCAATATTTCTTATATTTCTTTTCACTGTTGATGGTAATTGAAAAATCAATTCTCCAAAATTCATTTTTATTTCTAGTCTGACGCGACACTTGAACGCGTTTCATAATAACTTATTACATTTTTAAAGACTTTAGTTTACATACACACAACTATAACCTGCAAACACTAAACAGAGTTTAAACAGCTTTGATTTTATACCTGCATTTGGGTGAGGTGATATGTTACAACACTTTTGGATGAGGTGAAAACAAACTTTCAACACAAGACAGAACACGAAACAATGGGTATAATATTTTGTAAGTTAAAGGGAAGAATGGAAGTAACTGCAAAGGGCCTATTGACCCATATTTCTTGATGCTTCTATATTGGTGCGGAGTCTTGAAGTGGGTAGAATATAGTTGTGCATTAATTGGCTGTTGATTGCTGGTGTCGACTTCTTAATGTGTAGTGCCTCGCAGATATCTAGCCGCCTGCTATCGCTGTATCTATCGATGATTTCCGTGTTCTTTGTTAAGACTTCTCTGGTGATGGTCTGGTTGTGGGAAGAGATTATATGTTCCTTAATGGAGCCCTGTTGCTTATGCATCGTTAATCGCCTGGAAAGAGATGTTGTTGTCTTGCCTATATACTGAGTTCTTTGAGGCTTACAGTCCCCAAGCGGGCATTTGAAGGCATAGACGACATTGTTCTCTTCTAAAGCGTTTTGCTTTGTGTCTGGAGAGTTTCTCATGCATTATCTCACTATTTTCATAGTATTATCTCACATCTCTGACCTTTATTATAAAGGTCAGAGATGTGCTTTATTATATAAAGGTCAATAACATACATACATAATCTCACACATTTAGCTTGTGAATATTTTGCTTATAAAATATCGCGCTGGGGATCCCAACAGGTTGGTACCGTCTATTGGGCTGGTTGCTGGGCTGTATGCTACTGTTGCTCACTTGTTTGTGTCCGGACCAATAGCTGATTACTGGACTGTCGTGCAGAGAAGCTGCCAACTCACCTGGTGGCGAGATGTGCTATTCATTGATAACTTTGTGTCGGACCCAATTGAACCCGGCACTCAGGGAGACGTGAGTTGCAGAAAATTGTTTCTGTAAGTTTTCTTAATGGTCAAAATTCACATATATACTCCTAAATTTTTTTAACAATCTGTTATGATTATTTAATATATATTATTATTAGGTATCAAGTGCATGAAATTATATGCAGATGTGTATCAAAATATATCTGAGCTTTAATATTTTAACGAGTAATAACAGTTATTGTTACAGTTTAGTGTGGTATCTGTACAGTGGCAGTGCACATAAAGTATAGAAAATAAAAACTTACACATTCTTCAGTGTCTGGGACAGTGCTGGTACCTGGCAGTGGACACACAGTTCTACCTGATCTCTCCTCTCATTCTCCTCCCCCTCTACTTCTACAGTGCTGTAGGTGGGTTATCGTTCCTCATAAATTTTTCCAAATTTTTTTTAAGTATTGATTGAGAAAATGGAAGACAGTTTAAATTCATTTATGTCGTCAAAAACCTGTATAATTTGTATAGCAAATACTCATATGCAACATAATGTTATATTTTTGGAAGTAGAGGATAAAGACTAAAAATAGAGAAAAATTAGATACCATGCAACGTGCACACTCAGCAACCATGAACATAGAAAACACTAGAGAGAAGCGTACCCCATGTTGACAACCCCTCAGAATGGAGGCATAAACTAATCTTCTTGCAACACATGTTGCAGGTCAAGTGTTGCTGTACGTGCTCAGTCTCGCCTCGGTCATCATCCCCGCCTCCATCATATATGCATATGACCTCGCACCTACTAATTTAATTGTGGACCCGTGAGTTGATTGGGGATTATTACACTTGTGTGTACTCCTCATATAAACATTAGTTCCCGAAATTGTGCATATTTGTTATTTATATCTTTATATCTGCAATGACAATACAAATTGTCATTGCTAAACTATGTTATGCTCGGAAATAACTCAAAAATATTATATATTTTCTGAAAATAAAATATTTATTCCATGCATATAACACACACACACACGTGCATTACATGGATATTATGTATTGATATTGCTTGTATTATGAAGATAATTGTTACTGTAACTGTTATTCAGCAAGTCGAATGATTACGTGGAGATGGTGTACTCGAAACCTTGGTGCCGAGCCGGGCCCTGGCTGGTGGGCATCTGGCTAGGCTATGTCTTCTACACTCAAGGGAACAAGAGGGTCATTCTTACCAAGGTAAGAAGGAAACTTCCTTATTCACGTAATGACATGCTTCTTGATTTTGTTAATTTATTATGCACCCAATCCCGTGGCCTGTAGTGGACCCCATACTTATACTGAGGGCAGTAGTGGACCCCATACTTATACTGAGGGCGGTAGTGGACCCCATACTTATACTAAGGGCGGTAGTGGACCCCATACTTATACTGAGGGCGAACGTGGACCCCATACTTATACTGAAGGCAGTAGTGGACCCCATACTTATACTAAGGGCGGTAGTGGACCCCATACTTATACTGAGGGCGAACGTGGACCCCATACTTATATTGAACGCAGTAGTGGACCCCATACTTATACTAAGGGCGGTAGTGAGCCCTATACATATACTGAGGGCATAGTGAACCCTATACATATACTGAGGGCGGTAGTAAACCCTATACATATTCTGAGGGCGGTAGTGAACCCTATACATATACTGAGGGTGATAGTGGACCCCATACTTATACTAAGGGCAGTAGTGGTACATATATATAAATACGAACAAGCCTGAATGGTCCCCAGGACTATATGCGATGGAAAACTCCCACCCCAGAAGAGACTCGAACCCATACTCCCTGGAGCAACGCAACTGGAATCTACAGGATGCCTTAATCCGCTTGACCATCAGGACAATAAGGAAGTGATAGCTGAAGCTATTTGAACCACTTCCCCGCTGGCACTCGGATGGTAATCTTGGGCAAAGCATTTTATCAAATCACCTCTTTCTTTGGGGCCCATGTGAGGATCACAAATGCGAACAAGCCTGAATGATCCCCAGGACTATATGCGACTGAAAACTCACACCTCAGAAGTGACTCGAACCCATACTCCCAGGAGCAACGCAACTGGTATCTACAGGACGCCTTAATCCGCTTGACCATCACAACCGGACAATAAGGAAGTGATAGCCGAAGCTATTTGAACCACTTCCCCGCTGGCACTCGGATGGTAATCTTGGGCATAGCATTTTATCAAATCACCTCATTCTTTGGAGCACACGTGAGGAACACAAATACGAACAAGCCTAAATGGTCCCCAGGACTATATGCAACTGAAAACTCACACCCCAGAAGTGACTCGAACCCATACTCCCAGGAGCAACGCAACTGGTATCTACAGGACGCCTTAATCTGCTTGTAGTCCTGTAAAAATCTTGTATCTATCTCTTTTCGTTTTATAGTAAATCTTGTATGTAGAAGTTGTATCTTCTAATAGAAGATACAACTAACGATTTACTATAAAACCAAAAAAACGGCCAGCCTACTTATGAGAAACTCTCCAGACACAAAGCAGAATGCTTTAAAAGAGACCAATGTCGTCTATGCCTTCAAATGCCCACTTGGGGACTGTAAGCCTCAAAGAACTCAGTATATAGGCAAGACAACATCTCTTTCCAGGCGATTAACGATGCATAAGCAACAGGGCTCCATTATGGAACATATAATCTCTTCCCACAACCAGACCATAACCAGAGAAATCTTAGCAAACAACACAGAAATCATCGATAGATACAGCGACAGCAGGCGGCTTGACATCTGCGAGGCACTACACATCAAGAAGTCAACACCAGCAATCAACAGCCAATTAATGCACAACTATATTCAACCCACTTCAAGACTCCGCTCCAATATAGAAGCATCAAGAAATATGGGCCAATAGGCCCTCTGCAGTTACTTCCATTCTTACCTTCAATTTACCAAATTAATACCCATTGTTTCGTGTTCTGTCCTGTGTTGAAAGTTTTGTTCACCTCATCCAAAACTGTTGTAACATATCACCTCACCCAAAATGCGGGTATAAAATAAAATGAAAGTTGTTTAAATCATAGCGTAGTAAGAACTCTGTTTAGTGTTTGCAGGTTATAGTTGTGTGTGTAAGCTAAAAGTCTTTGAAAATGTAATAAGTTATTACGAAACGCGTTCAAGTGTCGCATGAGACTAGAAATAGAAATTAATTTTGGAGAATTGATTTTTAAATTACCATCAATAGTGAAAAGAAACATAAAGAAATATTGAGAAAATTCGTGTTAGAATTATTAATCATACTTTTTCGGTCATATTTAATAATATATATCTACAGGAAAGACTGCTACCATATATACTAATATATATATATATATATATATATATGTCGTACCTAGTAGCCAGAACTCACTTTTTGGCCTACTATTCAAGGCCCGATTTGCCTAATAAGCCAAGTTTTCCTGAATTAATATATTTTTTCTAATTTTTTTCTTATGAAATGATAAAGCTACCCATTTCATTATGTATGAGGTCAATTTTTTTTATTGGAGTTAAAATTAACGTAGATATATGACCGAACCTAACCAACCCTACCTAACCTAACCTAACCTATATATATAGGTAAGGTTAGGTTAGGTAGCCAAAAAAAGCTAGGTTAGGTTAGGTAGACGAAAAAAACATTAATTCATGAAAACTTGGCTTATTAGGCAAATCGGGCCTTGCATAGTAGGCTGAGAAGTGAGTTCTGGCTACTAGGTACGACATATATATAATATATATATTAGTATATTTTGGTAGCAGTCTTTCCTGTAGACATATATTATTAAATATGACCGAAAAAGTAAGATTAATAATTCTAACACGAATTTTCTCAATCTTTCGTACATTTCGTTTCACTGTTGGAGGTAAATCAAAAATCAATTCTCCAAAATTCATTTTTATTTCTAGTCTGATGCGACACAAGCGCGTTTCGTAAAACTTATTACATTTTCAAAGACTTTAGTTCACAAATACACAACTGAATAGAACTTACTCATCTCCGATTTTATATCTACATTTGAGTGAGGTGGAAGGGGTGATGTGGCATTAATACAAGACAGAACAAGATGTGGTGTTGCAAACCCGTTCTCACACAAGACAGCACATATGTGACCTAATGCTTAAAGTCAATATGTTGAATATGAATTAGTAAATATGTGATATATTCCCAGTTACTTTTTTTACCAAGGCCCAAACTCTTCCTCACGTACCAATTTACGTGTCACAGTACCCGTCCGTCAACATAGATAGCAGAATATTCGTGATTGGTTCAATTATAAGGAAAATTGTAGTTTTCAGGTCCCACATGGGTTGTGAAATTTACCTACTGTTGTCCATGCTCTTATAATATTACAGATCAGCTATATCCTATTGAAGGCTCGTAGTTTTGTTTTGAGAAATATTAGTTGTTCTTAGTAAATTATAATAAGCACTATAAATTATTACATAGAATAACAGTGCTTCACCAATCAATATTATATACCATAGTTTGGCTTTAAAAATCTTTAAAGAATGTTTTGTAGGAACGCTAACAGAAAACGATGTTACATTTGAATGTCTATGGGGTAAACTACTGCAAACAGGACGGTATTGTGTCTACTATACCAACTATAGCTAGGATGGGTATATTGTCACCTACCGCCTGTTAGGTGGGAAAGGGGTCCAATACCACCCACAGGATGGGTATGAGGGTCACATCCACCCACAGGATGAGTATGGGGATCACATCCACCCACAGGAAGGGTATGGGGTCCAATACCACCCACAGGATGAGTATGGCGTCCACTACAACCCACAGGATGGGTATGGGGCTCCAACCACCCATAGAATGGGTATGGGGCTCCAACCACAAATAAAATGGGTATAGGGTCCAATAACACCCACTGGATGTGTATTGCTTCCATTGCCGCGCGTCGAGCTCGAAAACCGCAGCATTCATCTCAGAACCATGCCTATTTCACACAGATTCCTTAATAAACGTAAGAGTTTTATATGTCACAAGAAAGATAGAAATATAAGCTTCATTCTAAATACCTTACCATGGGCATATTTAAATTTAAAGCGAAGATACGTGTACTTTTATAATAGCCGAGCTTTAACCCCGGACAGATTGATCGACCGAGCAACTCTCTCTCAGAACAATGTTTATTTCACGTGAATTCGTTAATAAACATATATGTTTTATATGTCTCAAGAAAGGCAGACATATAAGCTTCACTTTAAACACTTTACCATAGACATATTTAAAGTTCTAATGAAGATACATGTATTTTAAAAATTACGGAGCTCCCACCCCGTACAGACTGAACGACAGAGCAACTCTCTCTCAGATCAATGTTTATTTCACGTAAATTCGTTAATAAACACAAATGTTTTATATGTCTTAAGCAAGATAGAAATAAGAGCTTCATTTTCAATACATTACAATAGACATATTTATAGCTCAAGTGAAGATACATATGTTTTTATAGTAGCGCTCAGTAGCTTGTCGGGCATGGAGTGCAGACGCCTACGCACTTGCCGATATATTGTATAATTATCAAAGATACGCTAATAAAGCCTAAAATCTTATATACCTCCAGATAGACCGAGATATGAACATTATTATGATTTCACCAAATGAAATATATCATGTTCGAGAACAAAGATATATCAATTTTAAATTAAGTTTCGACTCTTGGTCGGGCGAGAGAGAGGGAGCGACTCTCGCCCCATCTATTGGAGATTCTGTCCACTAAAGACCCAAAGCTACTCAAACCCTCCTAGCATTATTTAAGTAATGAAGTAATATGGTATATTTACTATAATGTGGGTGCTGAATGCAGAACATGAGAAAACATATATTTACTCCAAACTAATATAATTTCATTATGAAATAAGTAAATAAGTAGCATCAAAGGAAGTCGACGGTCCAAGCGTCAATGTTGTGGAACGACTTATCCAAGATATATCGTTGTTCGGAAAGTGTTTGTTGGCATATCCAGTTGTCGCACTTCTCTGCACAAATTATCACAAATTTAAATTATAATGTTAACAAGTAGAATACGTATTTTTAATAAAATCTAACATAGCTAGCCAGAAAACA
This sequence comes from Procambarus clarkii, assembly GCF_040958095.1. Classification (NCBI taxonomy): domain Eukaryota; kingdom Metazoa; phylum Arthropoda; class Malacostraca; order Decapoda; family Cambaridae; genus Procambarus; species Procambarus clarkii. The sequence goes on from NC_091182.1 coordinate 35,839,519, forward strand.
TTTAACATTTATTAAAAAAATATATGTTTGGAAGTTAAATCGACTTCATAGGACAATAGTGTTGTTATATATACTCGTTATTCGTTGACATGCGTTCGCTACTTAAACTACCATGTACTGTACTTATGTGAAATCTCCCATGTCTCTTCGCTCATCTCACCGAACCCTACAGGCTCTGTGATATATTGTTTAATTAATTGAGATTCACAAATAAAGCTTATAATTGTATATGTTATCAAAAAGGCAGAGCTTATTTTAGTTCATTTATTATGCACCCCATACCCATCCTATGGGCGATAGTGGAGTGTTACAGAGGCGCATAATGGGCTCAGGGACTGAGCCCCACAATTCATATAGTCAAGGAAGTTATAATCTTGATAAGCTAGTTACAAAAGTCAATGCACATTGTCACATCAACAATGGGCTCGAGACCGACCACAAGTACAGTTTATAATTTAAGCAACTGACATATATGGAGGGCTAGTGTCACAATTGATTTGTTTATCCTACACATAACCCCCTCTCCCCCATCCAATGGGCAGCGGTGGATAGGTTACAATCAAGTCGTTTTTTGCGTTTTATTCAGAGATTAGATCTTATTGGGTGAGGAAAGATATTCATATTTTAAAGAAGGCTTCTTGGCTGATGCTCTCCATTGATGGAAAATATACAACCTTTTGAAAATCAATGTTAGTTTGATCTAGATATTGTAATTAACGAAAGTATTTATGTCATCTGAAAGGTAGAAATATAGGCTACATCTAAAATCCTTTGTCAAAAATATAACTAAAGTGAAAACGAAGATATATGCGTTTTGATAGTTACTTGATGGCTAGCTCTGAGAGTGTGAAGCCCTGCACACCAGCCAATAAATTGTATAATTAGTTTCCATATATTTTAATTAATCTTAAAAATCTATATGTCAGAAGAAAGGAAGATGTAGCCGTTAATGTGACAACATTTAAAAATATATATATCTTAAGTTAAATAAATAATATCACCTTATCGCCGGTGTCCGGACACATAAAAATTACCTAGGTATCAGTATCCAGCCAGGCGGGGATCACAGGCTGCACAATACTGATAAATTATGTAATGCACAACTTGTGGTCCATCTCGAACCCATTTATGATGTGACGACTTATAGTGAATTTTGTAACTAGCTCATCAAGATTGTAACTTGCTTAGCTAAATGATTTGTGGGGTTTGGTCCATTCATTTTCTTTCTTTATTATGCACCCCATAATACACATCCCGTGGGCGGTGGTGTAAAGGATTACAGAGGCACATAATCGGGTCAGGAACTGAACCCTCTAGTTCGTTTAGCTAAGCAAATAACAATCTTTTGACGCTAGTTACAAAATTATTAATGTACACATACTTATGCATACATGTACATATTCATACGTATACATATATACATACACATACATATTTAATCACCACCACAAATACACACATCAGTAATCTTTTATGTCACAAGTGATTCAACAAGAGGCTCACAACAGTCACTATACAAGGCACTTTACATTTATGGTGAGTCACACAGTTACTAGTCTTGCTGCACACCCACCCAACTGGGCGGCAGCTTTACAGTCATGTGCTCCACACCCACCCAACTGGGCGGCAGCTTTACAGTCATGTGCTCCACACCCACCCAACTGGGCGGCAGCTTTACAGTCATGTGCTCCACACCCACCCAACTGGGCGGCTGCTTTACAGTCATGTGCTCCACACCCACCCAACTGGGCGGCAGCTTTACAGTCATGTGCTCCACACCCACCCAACTGGGCGGCTGCTTTACAGTCATGTGCTCCACACCCACCCAACTGGGCGGCTGCTTTACAGTCATGTGCTCGACACCCACCCAACTGGGCGGCAGCTTTACAGTCATGTGCTCCACACCCACCCAACTGGGCGGCAGCTTTACAGTCATGTGTATACATTACCTACAGTAAGCAAATTTTGGATACTTCGCTAAGATTTCGGGCAGCACATCATTATGAATGAAGTACTTACACATTTCATGGACACTATTGATGTTGTTATCTTTAAATTCCGCTATTTTTCACATTCCATTATATAATGACTCAAAGTATGCGAATAGTTCTGCTGACAGAGTTTACATTTAGTCAAATCTAGATCATCAGATGTTACAAACTTCCAGAGGTACTTGTAGCCGAGCCTAAACCTAGCAGTGGTAACATCTAGAAGTCTGCTAACATTATTGGATGACCCATAGACGAGCGATTCATCAAAGTTTATACAATATTGTGAAATTGAGAGTCAGTGTAGTAACATAAATTGGTAAATAATAAATATTGTAAGTTAAGAATCTGATGCATGTGTGTGTGTTGGGGGAGGGGGGCGGGGGTTATACCCTTGGTAAGCGAGAGTGGAAAGTAACCTTAGACGAACTGCGGTCAATGTGGGGGGGGGGGGGGGGGGGGAGGGAGGGTGGGAGAGTCAAATCCACCCTCCAACATCTGGGTATAGTACCAGCAGCCTCCACAACACTCCATCAGCCTCCAGCTGATGCGTGTAGATGCTTCATCTAACCTCACTTATGTCACACATTAACCTACAGTTCCTGTGATATTTAAACTCCTCATCACAGTGGCGTCTCACCAATATAAACTGTATTGGATTTTGTCCCGAAATAGCTATATGCTGACTGGACGTGTATGTATGTATGTATGTATGTATGTATGTATGTATGTATGTATGTATGTATGTATGCATGCATGCATGTATGTATGTATGTATGTATGTATGTATGTATGTATGTATGTATGTATGCATGTATGCATGTATGTATGTATGTATGTATGTATGTATGTATGTATGTATGTATGTATGTATGTATGCATGCATGCATGCATGTATGTATGTATGTATGTATATATGTATGTATGTATGTATGTATGTATATATGTATGTATGCATGTATGAATGGATAGAGGGATGGATGTATGTATGTACGCATGCATGCATGTATGTATGTATGCATGCATGCATGCATGTATGTATGCATGCATGTATGTATGCATGTATGTATGTATGTATGTATGTATGTATGTATGTATGTATGTATTGTGGAAAATTTTTACCCACCATATCTAATAATCATCTAAGAAATGTATAATTTCTATATCATGTCTAAATCATATCAAAATCATATCTAAATCATATCTAAATCGTATCAAAATCATATTAGAATCATTAAAGATTCATTATAGCTTGATCCTGGATGACAATGGCACCATGAACACGTACGCAACAGGGGCCCTTTTGATGCCTACGTGACTTTGTACATGATCTTTCAAGGATCCAGAAGCTTCTAGAAGGACTTCTTAATTAAAAAACTATTGGAACATTTATTCAACATCCGGTAAGGATAATATCGAATCCTTATTAAGAATCAGTGGTACTTTCAAATACTACTTATAATCTTTAAATCTTATATCTAATTATATTATAATCACATCTTATCTTAATCATAAGTCTAGACTGTAAAAATAATCAATCAATATTCATAGAAGGCTACCGTGCTCAGAGAGCATGGCAGGGCGATGGGGGCAGTGAAGCGCCCACCAACGATGCCTCGCGGCACTCCGCGTTTGTTTACAAATGAGTGAACAAGTGACTGATCCTTAGCGAACATTACCAGCTCAAGGACACCTTATCTAATATTTTTTATCGCCAGTGAATACTCTCTAGAACTGGGGGAGTACCTGGACAATATCTACAAGGAAAATCCTAGAACATTCACATAAAATAGAGTGTATAGTGGAGATCCGTGACACGGTTTCCTCCTTCATTCATAAACTTTTATCTCGAATCATTCTTCTGCAACTGCAGGATAATCACGTAGCAACGCTACCAGATCATCATACAGCAACGCTGTAGCAAAATATCGTGCCTAAACTCGACAAGAGAGTTAATCAGTCTGGCAAACTTGTCAGACAGGCACCCCGACTGGCAGAGAAGTATATTGAAGGTTATTTGGTGTATGATTGGCCAATTGTATGCTTGTGTAACTTTAATATCCTATAAATCTGTCTGTTGGTTAAAAAGCGAGGCTAAGCCTCACATTTCAGTAAGTTTATTAAAATTGTAGTGTAGCTGTGAATCTTATCCAAGCACTGAACCTCATGAGTGTCCATTCTGTCAGAAAAGAATTCAGCCTCAATAAGTAAGAACCTCACAAGTGTCCATATTGTTGGAAGAGATTCACTCAAGCTAACTGTATCATATAAATTGAATATGTCTGCATATATATTTGAATATGTAAATTAAGTTATCAATTGCTTGCTTAGTTAATTTTTAAGTTATCATATAAGTTCATTTAATTGAATATAATTTCTAGTACTAAGTTAATATTATTAAGACTACATTTAAGGTCATTTATTTATACTTTTACAATTTAAATTGTTGTTTATAGTATAAGTACATATTGGCTGTTAAGTTATGGTACTAGGTTAGACTATGTACGTTTAAATCCCTGATTTAAACAGAGCCAGTGTTCAGTCAGATAACTGAATTTATCAAATCTTATCCTTGTATAAAATACAAGCTGATGTGAGATCCCTGTCTACAGGTGGATTGGAACTTCTATCAACATAGTCATTCACCCCACCTGTCCCTTACAGCCCACAGTTTGTCATTAGGAAAAGAGGATCTAGGATTTACAACCCTAGCTAGAGATTTTAGTTGAATTAATTTGCAGACAGTAAATTTTTAATTTAGTTCAGTACAAGTCCCTGGTAGTCTCCTCTTATATCAATCCCAGCAGGTTTTTCCCACATTAATGGTCCTTCGAACCTAGATAATAATGGTCCTTTGTACCTAGATATTTATGATCATTCGTTTACCGAATATTTCAATGCCAAATACATAAGAAACTTCTTGATTTTGCATTGGAATAATTCTTACATATTCTAGCCTAACCTAGCTATCAGCCAATATTTATCATAGCTATATATCTAAGTAAACAAATAGTTTGCAGTGGCTTAAGCCACCATATCCATTATCTAGTAAGCATTCATAGCATACTGATATTGTTTTGTGTTAAGAAACCACAGTACTTAAGTATATCAGTGTCACAGACACAACTGCATCTTAATCATAAATACCATTACATACCTCACTAGTGGTAACATTACATATATATTTAAGTGTATTATCTAGCATTATCTCTAATCTACTGATTTTCAGAGCTGCTCATTACATAATATTCTTTAAAAAAGTGTTATCATCACTGTAAGAGCATTCCTTACAATCTAACCATAATCAACTATATCATACCCTATTCAAGGTAAAACCAGTAGACATTCTACTGTATTTTATCTAACAACTATTAGGGTAACAGATTTTGTAATAACTTTGCAAAAATAGTGCCATTTACTATTTTTAAAAAATTATTACAGGATTTACCAACTTGGTGCATTCGTGCATTCGGGTCACAAATCAAATTATTACAATACTTTTGATAATTGAACACCTGCTACAACCAGATTCCAGGGAGGAAATGAAGGACGATCTTTGGAATCATTACCTAAGTAGACAGGAAAGCTCATTTATCAAAATACATTAACATCAAACATATTTATCAGAAAAAAGAGAAAAATCTCGGAATCTCCGAAACTCGGAAAAGGTCAAAATGGCTAACAGTATTCCACCAGCAGCTGAAACAGGAAATAGGAGGACACTTAATGGTCTGCAAGATCACCTAACTCAACTGATTGACAAATGTCAAAAGTTGGCTAGACAACCATCTCCTGATTTAATAATTCTGAATACCAGAGTAAAAGCAGCTGTGGATAAGTATGAACAAATCAAACGCCATGCGGAGATTTATCTAACAGAAATGGCTAATGCAGATTTAACCCGAAGGGAACTTCAGGAAATTGTCGTTGAAATGACAATGTATGAAGATAAAATCCAAGATCAACTTGATCCTTTAATCAAACAAATATCTCAAGCAGGAACCCAATCCAATGTGAGCTCATCCACTCAACAGAGCAATGCAACTATCACACATATAGCCGCAGAGCTCCCAAAGGTACAATTACCATATTTTGAGGGCAAGGATGAAGACGATTGGGATACCTTCTGGAGACACTTTGATTCTATAATAAACTCCAAGCCCTCTCTCAAAAAGGCGACAAAGTTTCAATATTTGCAAGGCCAGTTACGGGGAGAGGCAAGGCAGGTCATTGCTAATTTGTCATTAACGGATGATGATTACGACCATGCCTTACAGTTGTTACAAGATAACTACAGTGATAAGGAGACTGCAATTGCACGTCTCTCGTACAAATTATTGGATTTACCCTCTCCAAATAAAAGTTATGAGTCACTACAATCATTTCGATTGTCTATAGAATCAATCATCAAAGCCCTCAGTACAAAAGTACCTGTAGGTGATGCAGAGTGGCTTATAAAGTTAATCATTCAAAGGAAACTTCCAAATGAGGTCATAGACAGCCTATGCACTCATTATAACACCAACATCTTATCACAAAGCCAAATCATTGATGGACTTCGAGCTTACGTACAAAGATTACGAAGCCGAGGAAAACTTAGATCTCAAGAAAAAATCCCCAAAGGTGAATCCACGGACAAAAATAAAAATGTCCAGAATGGCAGTCAAAAATCAAGGCAACAAAACTCCTCTTCTGCAAAGTGGAAACAGAATAATGTTGGCTCTTATGCTATATCCCCCACAGTTAACAGAACTGTAGGAAACCAAGCTCCTAAGACAGATAAGACAAAAGGAGCTACAAGTGCCCCAAAATGTTTATTCTGTCAAGAAGCACATACCATTTATCAATGCACAGTTTATGTAGGCCGTGCCAGTCGAATCGATCGACTGAAATCTCTGAACAGGTGCATCCGTTGTCTACGGAAGCACGATACAAGTGAGTGTATCACTCAATTGCAGAACTGCCAATATTGTCATAAAAGTGTACATCACACAGCACTCTGTGGTGATATTAGCACTCAATCCAGATCACAGACTTCCAATAATCAACCTGCATCTCAGGCAAAGCCCAAAGATGATAATACCACAACAGCCGTACAATTCTGTACAGTAATGAGCAATGTCAACGACTTGGATACAGAAATTGTTACAGCAGCCATATTGCCTACTGCACAGCTAGAACTATGCAATCAAGGAATTTGTATTCCAACTAGAGGCTTTTTTGATCAAGGGTCACAGAAAACCTTTATCAGTAAAAAGATGGCAGAAGATTTACAACTTAAATCTTCAAAGCAAGTATCTACATCCATATCAGGGTTTTTTACTAATTCTGGTCGTAGAACCTTTCCAGTAGTAAAACTCAATGTCTGTCTAGGTACATCCCAAAGGACAGTAGAAGCCATAGTAGTTGATAAAATTCCTACTGAAATGGAAGTGACTGGTCTGACAGCCACAATTAAATTCCTAAAAGAAAAAGGAATCCAATTAGCAGATCCTCTACTTGATTCTGACTACATAGGGGATATCGGAATCCTGATTGGAGCTGACTACTATCATCGATTCATTCTGGGATCAGAAGAATCTATGGGTATGAATATACTCAAATCAGCAGGAGGCATATTGATGACAGGACCTATACTAGATCTTGAACCTTCAACTCCTGAAAAATCATATCATACAGAAACTGTAATAGTGGCATGACTAGGCAAAGAACAGTCACCACTTAAAATCCCCCACATGATTGATGATGGATTAGAATCTGTACCTCAATTGTGGGAACTTGATGCCATAGGAATAATTCCTGAACAACCAAGTCCTGATGATGTCTGTGCATACAATCAATACTTAGAAACTGTGCAGTACTATGATGGACAGTACTGGGTAAGGCTACCATGGAAAATCAACCATAAAACCTTACCTACCAATTATCACATGGCTTATAGTCAATTTAAATCTCAACTAGCAAAGCTAAGAAAAAGGCCTGAGCATTTAAAACTCTATCATGAGATTATTGCTCAACAATTAAAGAATAAATTCATCGAAGTCGTGAAACATGACAATACGCAAACAGGCCATTTTTTACCTCACATGGCTGTAATGAGAGAATCAAAAACAACTCCTTTACGGATAGTTTTTAATTGTAGCTCTAAATCTGGACCCCAAGGAACCAGTCTAAATGATTGTTTGCAAACAGGTCCAAGTCTAACTCAGAAATTGTATGACATACTGTTGAAGTTTAGACTTAACAAATATGCGTATTCAGCAGATATAAGTAAGGCCTTTCTAAGAGTTGGCTTACAAGAAGAAGATAGAGACTTCACTAAGTTTCTATGGGTAGAGAACCCAGAAGATGTCAATAGTCCTGTAGTGACTTTCAGATTCTCTTCAGTTCTTTTCGGCGCGACAAGCAGTCCATTTCTATTGCAAGCAACTCTAGATACTCATCTGAAGAAATCATCAAGTCCCTGTAAGACTGAAATCAGTCAAAATCTATATGTAGATAATTTTCAAGGGACAGTTAACAGTACTACTGAACTGTTACAATTATATCAAGAGGCCAACAAGGAGCTACAAGGTGCCAACATGCCACTACAATCTTGGGCCTCTAATAATGCAACATTGAATAATCAAATAGCAAGAGATTACCCTGAATATCACGTACCAGAATCACAAAAGGTGTTAGGCATGGATTGGGATTTAATCTCGGACACAATATCGATCAAATCTGTGCCAGTAAATTACAACATCACTACAAAAAGGGATTTGCTTTCACAAGTTAGCAAAGTATTCGACCCACTTGGTCTACTAAATCCTTTGACTATCAAGTGGCGTTTATTGGTGCAACAAGCATGGAAAGCTAAGGTTGGTTGGGATGATCCACTACCAATCCAGTTACAAAAAGCTTGGATGGAAGTGGCTCAAGAACAAACTTTAGTTGAAAAGATAATCTTTCCGAGACACATAGTCGAGGAAAATGAAGAAGTATCACTACATGTATTCGCAGACTCGTCAGCCAAAGCTTTTGGAGCTTGTGCTTACTTAGTGACTTCTAATCAATCATATCTTATCACCTCTAAGGCCAGAGTCGCTCCATTAAAAAAGAGGACTTTGCCTCAGATGGAACTAACAGCACTGCTAACTGGTACACGCTTAGCTGTGCATATTAAACAAGTCTTGTCTACCATGAACATCAAAGATGTCATCATATGGTCTGACAATGAAGCTGTCTTACAATGGGTACGAAACGACAACTGTCCAACTCCATATGTAAAAAATCGCGTCTCGGAAATTAAAGAAATTTCCGCAGGCTTTCAATTGTTGCATGTACCAACAAAGGATAATCCAGCTGATCTCTTATCAAGAGGTATGACATTTAAACAGTTTGCAAAGGCAGATATTTGGTTTCATGGGCCTCGATGGTTAGTGAATGGTAGTTGGCCTGAACAAAAGCCACACGTCATTACGACACAAACCATAACTACCACCAGGCAGCAAGCTCAAATATCAGTCTTGGATTGTACTCGTTACTCCTCGCTCATCAAATTAATCAATGTAACACAGAACGTGTTTCATTATCTCAGGAAAAAAGGTATAAAATACACTTTTCCTGATGCACTTATCTATTGGGTAAGACAAGCCCAGAGAGAAACTTATGGGAATAACTATGAAAATCTTCCGCATAAGTTAAAACACAATCTCGGTCTGTGGATAGACCAAGAAAATCACAACATTCTGCGTTGTGGAGGGAGACTTAAACACGCAGATATCAATCTAGATACCGTGCATCCATGGCTTTTACCAAAAAATCATTGGATCACAAGGTTGATTGTGTTGCATACACATCAACAAATCATCAAACATGGAGGAGTGTTAGACACACTCACACAAATCAGACAGCAGTACTGGATTCCTCAGGGAAGACAGTCAGTCAAATCAATCTTGAAGAATTGCATGATATGCCGAAGGTACGATGCAAGAACTTGCTCTTATCCAGGGCCACCACCCCTACCAAAGGAACGAGTGGTCCATCTACAACCTTTCGAAACGACAGGAGTAGATTATACAGGAGCAATATATCTAACAGGGACTGCAGATAAGCAACCTATCAAGGCATACATCTGTCTGTTCACCTGTGCTACCACCAGGGCAGTACATCTAGAGGTAACACCCGATATGACTGCTCAATCATTTATTCAAGCTTTCCGCAGATTCGCAGCACGCCGATCATGCCCTAAGCTGATGATTTCAGATAACGGAGCAAACTTGGTAGCTGGAGAAGCATGTCTACGGGAAATCTGTTCCCATCCTGCAGTTACTTCCACACTGGAACAGCGTCATTGCAGATGGAAATTTATCCCTCCGAGAGCCCCATGGCACGGAGGATTTTATGAACGGTTAATAGGAACTGTAAAAAGATCCTTGAGAAAATCTCTACACCGTCAGAAAATCAATCTTCAAGAACTCCAGACAGTAATCACGGAAGTAGAATCAAGGGTGAATAACCGGCCGTTGACTTACTTGTCTGAGGATCCCACTCAACATGAGCCATTAAGTCCTGCCCACCTAATGTATGGAAGACTTCTGACTCCAGTACCATCTCTAGTGGATGATGAGATCAGAGATCCCTCATATGTGGGTCAGAGCGAGTTGGTTCAGGGGTATAAACATCTGTCCAGCATAATCCAAAAATGGAATGATGTTTGGACAAAAGAATATCTTACATCTCTACGAGAACATCACTATGGGGCCAATGTCCCCCATAATATAGCTAATCTCCAACCTGGCGATATTGTCTTGGTAGACAGTGATGGCCCTAGGGCTGACTGGCCATTAGGTAAAGTTGTCTCAGTCCATCCAGATAGTCAGGGGATTTTGAGAATAGTCAAAATCCTGTCCAAAGGAACAACTTCCCTGAAGACATTGGACAAACTCATCCACATGGAATCAGTGAGCCAGCTGCAGTTAGATCCTGAGAGACCTCCAGACACTCTAACTCCACAAGACCCACTGACTCCTAACAGACACAATCGTCCACAACGGACAGCAGCAGAAAAGTGCAAGAAAAATTTGCACTTGTATTATCAATCCAATGGAGAGTAAATAAATACATATGGTTACTATTGTCCTAAGTATTGGACTCTGTGCCAGTTCTCTCCCTCTGGAAGATGTGGAAAATTTTTACCCACCATATCTAATAATCATCTAAGAAATGTATAATTTCTATATCATGTCTAAATCATATCAAAATCATATCTAAATCATATCTAAATCGTATCAAAATCATATTAGAATCATTAAAGATTCATTATAGCTTGATCCTGGATGACAATGGCACCATGAACACGTACGCAACAGGGGCCCTTTTGATGCCTACGTGACTTTGTACATGATCTTTCAAGGATCCAGAAGCTTCTAGAAGGACTTCTTAATTAAAAAACTATTGGAACATTTATTCAACATCCGGTAAGGATAATATCGAATCCTTATTAAGAATCAGTGGTACTTTCAAATACTACTTATAATCTTTAAATCTTATATCTAATTATATTATAATCACATCTTATCTTAATCATAAGTCTAGACTGTAAAAATAATCAATCAATATTCATAGAAGGCTACCGTGCTCAGAGAGCATGGCAGGGCGATGGGGGCAGTGAAGCGCCCACCAACGATGCCTCGCGGCACTCCGCGTTTGTTTACAAATGAGTGAACAAGTGACTGATCCTTAGCGAACATTACCAGCTCAAGGACACCTTATCTAATATTTTTTATCGCCAGTGAATACTCTCTAGAACTGGGGGAGTACCTGGACAATATCTACAAGGAAAATCCTAGAACATTCACATAAAATAGAGTGTATAGTGGAGATCCGTGACACGGTTTCCTCCTTCATTCATAAACTTTTATCTCGAATCATTCTTCTGCAACTGCAGGATAATCACGTAGCAACGCTACCAGATCATCATACAGCAACGCTGTAGCAAAATATCGTGCCTAAACTCGACAAGAGAGTTAATCAGTCTGGCAAACTTGTCAGACAGGCACCCCGACTGGCAGAGAAGTATATTGAAGGTTATTTGGTGTATGATTGGCCAATTGTATGCTTGTGTAACTTTAATATCCTATAAATCTGTCTGTTGGTTAAAAAGCGAGGCTAAGCCTCACATTTCAGTAAGTTTATTAAAATTGTAGTGTAGCTGTGAATCTTATCCAAGCACTGAACCTCATGAGTGTCCATTCTGTCAGAAAAGAATTCAGCCTCAATAAGTAAGAACCTCACAAGTGTCCATATTGTTGGAAGAGATTCACTCAAGCTAACTGTATCATATAAATTGAATATGTCTGCATATATATTTGAATATGTAAATTAAGTTATCAATTGCTTGCTTAGTTAATTTTTAAGTTATCATATAAGTTCATTTAATTGAATATAATTTCTAGTACTAAGTTAATATTATTAAGACTACATTTAAGGTCATTTATTTATACTTTTACAATTTAAATTGTTGTTTATAGTATAAGTACATATTGGCTGTTAAGTTATGGTACTAGGTTAGACTATGTACGTTTAAATCCCTGATTTAAACAGAGCCAGTGTTCAGTCAGATAACTGAATTTATCAAATCTTATCCTTGTATAAAATACAAGCTGATGTGAGATCCCTGTCTACAGGTGGATTGGAACTTCTATCAACATAGTCATTCACCCCACCTGTCCCTTACAGCCCACAGTTTGTCATTAGGAAAAGAGGATCTAGGATTTACAACCCTAGCTAGAGATTTTAGTTGAATTAATTTGCAGACAGTAAATTTTTAATTTAGTTCAGTACAAGTCCCTGGTAGTCTCCTCTTATATCAATCCCAGCAGGTTTTTCCCACATTAATGTATGTATGTATGTATGTATGTATGTATGTATGTATGTATGAATGTATGTATGTATGTATGTATGTATGTATGTATGTATGTATGTATGTGTGTATGTATGTATGTGTATGTATGTATGTATGTATGTATGTATGAATGTATGTATGTATGTATGTATGTATGTATGTATGTATGTATGTATGTGTGTATGTATGTATGTATGTATGTATGCATGTGTGTATGTATGTATGTATGTATGTATGTATGTATGTATGTATGTATGTATGTATGTATGTATGTATGTATGCATGTGTGTATGTGTGTATGTATGTATGTATGTATGTATGTATGTATGTATGTATGTATGTATGTATGTATGTATGTATGTACGCATGTATGTATGTATGTATGTATGTATGTATGTATGTATGTATGTATGTATGTATGTATGCATGTGTGTATGTATGTATTCCCAATCACGTTAAAGACTCCCCCTCTATCATCCAGTTAAAGAGAAAAACAACTATACTAAATAATCAACTCCTTGTAACTTTAATTATGCTGACCTTCCTGTCTGTATTCAGACTGAGCCTACCATCATTAAAGGTGATTATAACGCTAGCCATAGGAATATTGGTAATTCGCAGTTCAGTAATCGTAACGGCAACCAACTGGTGTCACTATTAGATAGTCACGATGATGCACAGATTGTGGGTGACCTTGAACCAACGCATATCTACGGAGGTATTCTTGATCAATGTCTCGGTGTCAACGTCTCCCACACCGTGTGTGCCTCGTCAATAGTGCCAGATATGGCGTCTGATCATCTGCCCATATTAGCCACTGTAAGCATTGGCAGCTCTATCCTCCCTGGTGGAGTGTTCAAGCGGAAGAGGCTGGCTGTGCCCATCGATCAACGAGACAATCTTGTTGCTCATGTGTCAGATTGGTGCAGTTCATCTGAGCCTTCATCAGTTGAAGATTTTAACAATGAGCTCACAGGTACTATCGAGCAGTTTATAGAATCACTTGATTCATCGTCCAGGCCACGTAACCCAAATTACACTGGTCATAGCACTTATGCTTATTATAATGATTCTAAATTGCATGCACTAAAACGCACTGCCAGAATAATTGGACTAGCTTGTAGAAGGACCCGCACTGCTGAAATGCTTCGGCTCTTTCAAGCGGCTCTGGCTAAGGCCAGGGAACGTATGGTGGAGCTGAGGCAGACAGACTGGGAAACTTTTGTCCGTGGTCTCAATTCTCACACGCCACTAAGTCGGGCATGGAAGGATATCAACAAGATCAAAGGGAAAAATGCTGCAGAGATCTCGTACCCTAATCCTCTGCACAGAGTAAATGAGCTTGTTGATGCCTGGGCCACGGCTTCCAGCTTTGACAGTCTTCCTCTACCCTCACAGAATGAATTAAATGATAGATATACTGATAGGGCAAGGCTCCTTGACTTCATGCTTCATCAAGAGGATGACTGTGACATGCTTTTTACTGAATACAAACTAGATTCTGCTCTACATAAAGGCAAAGCTACATCACCCGGGGAGGATGGAGTTACTTACGGCATACTGCTTATGCTTCTGCTAGTTCCAAGGAATACCTTTCTTCAATTGTATAATATGAGCTATGTAACTGGGGAGCTTCCTAAGTCATGGACCAACAGTGTTATTATTCCCATTCCTAAACCTCACCAGCCGAGTGCTTTATGCCCAGTCTCCCTCACTAGTTGTCTCTATAAGTGTCTTGAGAAGATGGTTCTCAACCGTCTCCTTTACAAAATTAATAATATGTTGTCTCCCCAGATATATGGCTTTATGCATGGAAAGAGTGTACATCACTGTATTACCACATTCCTCACCCTGCATACTGATAGGTCATATACCACTTTCCTAGATCTTAAGTCAGCCTTTGACATTGCTAACCCACACGTCATTATGAGAGAACTTGCTAAAATGAATGTTGGAATGTTAATGTTAAAAATTGTTCAAACTGAAATAAATATATAACACTGTACGGTACAGTTGTGTTTAATTATGTTTTGCGATTCCTTTGGAAAAGGTATTTGTGCACCAAGTACTACTAGGTCATTATGAGATATGCTGAATGTTGTCAATATACCATCTGAATACGCTTCACTTTGCGTTAATCATTGGACGTCCTAATGATTAAGGTCCCCAAAAGGACTTAATCAGACCTCAGTGGATAATTTTACTCTCCCTCTCTCTCTCTCTCTCTCTCTCTCTCTCTCTCTCTCTCTCTCTCTCTCTCTCTCTCTCTCTCTCTCTCTCTCTCTCTCTGTCTCTCTCTCTCTGTCTCTCTCTCTCTCTCTCTCTCTCTCTCTCTCTCTCTCTCTCTCTCTCTGTCTCTCTCTCTCTGTCTCTCTCTCTCTGTCTCTCTCTCTCTCTGTCTCTCTCTCTCTCTCTCTCTCTCTGTCTCTCTCTCTCTGTCTCTCTTTCTCTCTGTCTCTCTCTCTCTCTCTCTCTCTCTCTCTCTCTCTCTCTCTCTCTCTCTCTCTCTCTCTCTCTCTCTCTCTCTCTCTCTCTCTCTCTCTCTCTCTCTCCCTCTCTCTCTCTCTCTCTGAGAGCATCCCCTTATGTGTTGTATGTGGGTGCTGAAGTTCAGTCTCTTGTCTATGTATAGGTGAAGGAACTTTCCATAATTGTTATTACTAATGTTTACTTGTAATACTGGGTATACATCCGGTGTTCTTACCCTCGACCGCGGCGAGGGTAAGCCGTGGCCGTATGGTCTGAAACCCACAAATATTTTCAATGGGGGTTGGGGGGGGGGGGGATAACATTTCCTCTTCAAGCACGCGCACACAATTGAACTATGTTACTTAACTGGAAGCACTCGTACAACATAATTTACACGATTTCTCAGGATAATTATACTTCTTACCAGCATATATACAGTATAGTACCTAGGAGGTTCTCTTCAATGATATCTAAGATAATTAAAAGAACCCAAGCAAACCACTGTGGAAATGTGCAGGATAAACATATCAATTGTGACACTAGCTCTCCACTTATGGCATTTGCTTAATTTAGAAACTGTACTTGTGGTCGATCTCGAACCCATGTTGTTGATGTGACGATGTGTTATGAATTTTGTGGCTAGCTCCTCAAGATAGTAACTTGCTTAGATAAATAAATTGTGTGTTCAGTCCCTGAACCCATTATGTGATAAATTAACTAAACTAAAAACTATAGTCTGGCGACGAAGCCTGAACTGCATAATGTAAATAGGGATTAACCAGAAAAAAGATATAGGTGAAGAATAACATCAGGTAACTGCGTTAATTACAATATTAGATCAAACTAACATTGATTTTCAAAAGGTTGTATATTTTCCATCAATGGAGAGCTTCAGCCAAGAAGCCTTCTTTAAAATATGAATATCTTTCCTCACCCAATAAGATCTAATCTCTGAATAAAACGCAAAAAACGACTTGATTGTAACCTATCCACCGCTGCCCATTGGATGGGGGAGAGGGGGTTATGTGTAGGATAAACAAATCAATTGTGACACTAGCCCTCCATATATGTCAGTTGCTTAAATTATAAACTGTACTTGTGGTCGGTCTCGAGCCCATTGTTGATGTGACAATGTGCATTGACTTTTGTAACTAGCTTATCAAGATTATAACTTCCTTGGCTATATGAATTGTGGGGCTCAGTCCCTGAGCCCATTATGCGCCTCTGTAACACTCCACTATCGCCCATAGGATGGGTATGGGGTGCATAATAAATGAACTAAAATAAGCTCTGCCTTTTTGATAACATATACAATTATAAGCTTTATTTGTGAATCTCAATTAATTAAACAATATATCACAGAGCCTGTAGGGTTCGGTGAGATGAGCGAAGAGACATGGGAGATTTCACATAAGTACAGTACATGGTAGTTTAAGTAGCGAACGCATGTCAACGAATAACGAGTATATATAACAACACTATTGTCCTATGAAGTCGATTTAACTTCCAAACATATATTTTTTTAATAAATGTTAAATGTTTTCTGGCTAGCTATGTTAGATTTTATTAAAAATACGTATTCTACTTGTTAACATTATAATTTAAATTTGTGATAATTTGTGCAGAGAAGTGCGACAACTGGATATGCCAACAAACACTTTCCAAACAACGATATATCTTGGATAAGTCGTTCCACAACATTGACGCTTGGACCGTCGACTTCCTTTGATGCTACTTATTTACTTATTTCATAATGAAATTATATTAGTTTGGAGTAAATATATGTTTTCTCATGTTCTGCATTCAGCACCCACATTATAGTAAATATACCATATTACTTCATTACTTAAATAATGCTAGGAGGGTTTGAGTAGCTTTGGGTCTTTAGTGGACAGAATCTCCAATAGATGGGGCGAGAGTCGCTCCCTCTCTCTCGCCCGACCAAGAGTCGAAACTTAATTTAAAATTGATATATCTTTGTTCTCGAACATGATATATTTCATTTGGTGAAATCATAATAATGTTCATATCTCGGTCTATCTGGAGGTATATAAGATTTTAGGCTTTATTAGCGTATCTTTGATAATTATACAATATATCGGCAAGTGCGTAGGCGTCTGCACTCCATGCCCGACAAGCTACTGAGCGCTACTATAAAAACATATGTATCTTCACTTGAGCTATAAATATGTCTATTGTAATGTATTGAAAATGAAGCTCTTATTTATTTCTATCTTGCTTAAGACATATAAAACATTTGTGTTTATTAACGAATTTACGTGAAATAAACATTGATCTGAGAGAGAGTTGCTCTGTCGTTCAGTCTGTACGGGGTGGGAGCTCCGTAATTTTTAAAATACATGTATCTTCATTAGAACTTTAAATATGTCTATGGTAAAGTGTTTAAAGTGAAGCTTATATGTCTGCCTTTCTTGAGACATATAAAACATATATGTTTATTAACGAATTCACGTGAAATAAACATTGTTCTGAGAGAGAGTTGCTCGGTCGATCAATCTGTCCGGGGTTAAAGCTCGGCTATTATAAAAGTACACGTATCTTCGCTTTAAATTTAAATATGCCCATGGTAAGGTATTTAGAATGAAGCTTATATTTCTATCTTTCTTGTGACATATAAAACTCTTACGTTTATTAAGGAATCTGTGTGAAATAGGCATGGTTCTGAGATGAATGCTGCGGTTTTCGAGCTCGACGCGCGGCAATGGAAGCAATACACATCCAGTGGGTGTTATTGGACCCTATACCCATTTTATTTGTGGTTGGAGCCCCATACCCATTCTATGGGTGGTTGGAGCCCCATACCCATCCTGTGGGTTGTAGTGGACGCCATACTCATCCTGTGGGTGGTATTGGACCCCATACCCTTCCTGTGGGTGGATGTGATCCCCATACTCATCCTGTGGGTGGATGTGACCCTCATACCCATCCTGTGGGTGGTATTGGACCCCTTTCCCACCTAACAGGCGGTAGGTGACAATATACCCATCCTAGCTATAGTTGGTATAGTAGGCACAATACCGTCCTGTTTGCAGTAGTTTACCCCATAGACATTCAAATGTAACATCGTTTTCTGTTAGCGTTCCTACAAAACATTCTTTAAAGATTTTTAAAGCCAAACTATAGTATATAATATTGATTGGTGAAGCACTGTTATTCTATGTAATAATTTATAGTGCTTATTATAATTTACTAAGAACAACTAATATTTCTCAAAACAAAACTACGAGCCTTCAATAGGATATAGCTGATCTGTATTATTATAATTGCATGGACAACAGTAGGTAAATTTCACAACCCATGTGGGACCTGAAAACTACAATTTTCCTTATAATTGAACCAATCACGAATATTCTGCTATCTATGTTGACGGACGGGTACTGTGACACGTAAATTGGTACGTGAGGAAGAGTTTGGGCCTTGGTAAAAAAAGTAACTGGGAATATATCACATATTTACTAATTCATATTCAACATATTGACTTTAAGCATTAAGTCACATATGTGCTGTCTTGTGTGAGAACGGGTTGGGTATTAATAGGGTATTAATTTCATCAACACAAGACAGAACAAGAGTATTAATAGGGTATTAATTTCATCAACACAAGACAGAACACGAAACAATGGATATTGAATAGAAGTGTTTGTAGAAAGCCTATTGGTCCAAATTTCTTGATGCTTCTATATTGGAGCGGAGTCTTGAGGTGGGTAGAATATAGTTGTGCAATAATTGGCTGTTGATTGCTGGTGTTGACTTCTTGATGTGTAGTGCCTCGCAAACGTCAAGCCGCCTGCTATCGCTGTATCTATCGATGATTTCTGTGTTGTTTACTAGGATTTCTCTGGCGATGGTTTGGTTTTGCTTTCGACTTGCTTCCATTCTGAGCTGTGGCTGAGAGCACGGTCGACATATGCGTTAACAACACTCCTCTTGTACCTGTCTGGGCAGTCGCTGTTGGCATTTAGCAAGTCGACGAAGAACTCTGTAGGGTAAGGCAGGTCCTAGTCAATAACGGCTTCTACAATGGTTTCGTCGAAGACATCATAAGAAGGAAAGTGAAAAGCCATGCAACCTCTGAAGAGACAACTAACACAACACCTATACCCCCTATTAGACTATTTTACAGGAACTTCTTTTCCACAGCTCATAAAACGGAGGAAAGGGTCCTGAAAGATATTGTTAATAGAAACGTTATCCCTACAGACAAAAATCAGAGGATACAACTGACGATTTACTATAAAACCAGAAAAACGGCCAGCCTCGCTGGACACGAGTTCTCGTGTCCAGCTTATAAGGTTATAAGCTGGACACGAGTTCTCTCACATTGACAGTGGCTTGACGAAAAATGCAGACTAACCCCACACTCATCTGGTGCCTCGGGAGGTGGAGATATTTGAGATGTATATATATCTCGAAGTCTCTACTTCTTTTGTAGGGTCTGATGGTGTAGTGGGTTAAAGCATACTAGTTATGGCAGCTACTGGAAGGTAATACTGGTCCAGCTTATAAGCTGGACACGAGTTCTCTCACATTGACAGTGGCTTGACGAAAAATGCAGACTAACCCCACACTCATCTGGTGCCCTTGGGAGGTGGAGATATTTGAGATGTATATATATCTCGAAGTCTCTACTTCTTTTGTAGGGTCTGATGGTGTAGTGGGTTAAAACATACTAGTTATGGCAGCTACTGGAAGGTAGTTGTGCTTTCTGGGTTCGAGTCCCACTGGTGGGTGTTGTCCAAAGATTATATATATATATATTGTGACGGTAATGCGTTGGTGTTCGGCTGTTCAAAAGCTAGGGGTATGGCCTCGTCACATATAGAAACAAAAAATAGAAAATCTGGAACTTCGTCTGTGGTAAGGTAATGAGAAGACACACAAAACACAAGTAAATTTAACAATGAAATTTTAATTACGTTAGAAAAGCAAAACATGAATAAAATGGACATACAAATTCGTATAATAAAATCAATCAATCAAAATAGTAAGAATAATCAAATGACAAAATGAAAAGTTACTTTAAGACAAGTGAGTAATAACAAGTGAGCAATATACAATCAAATAAGAGGTGCAGGAATATTGGCTTTAAGCTATCACCTCTCTTAGTACACGTAAGCCACAGCTTAGTCTACCAACGAGACGTGTTAACCTGATGAAAGCACTGGATATTCTGAGGACTGAGGTCGTGGCGGCCCCAGACATCAAGTAGTGTGGTGGGTGGAGTGCAGTTGCAACTGGACCCGCAGCCAATCAGCGATGAGCAGGCGACAAGACAGGTAGTTTGGTGGTTCGAGGTGGAGCAGGTGTTCCTGGCTGCATACGTTTTGCGCTTCTGGCAAAACTTGGTGTTGTTGTCGTTGTTGGATATTTCTTCCATACTAGTTGTATAGGGATTTATATCGACGTATTTTGGAGGGAAGAGCAGGCTCAATCTCTTGAAGGAGATTATCGTCACAACTCTCCCCCGAAGCCTGCGGTTCTGGAAGAAGTACGTCGTTATGTGGTGGAGTAATAGATGGAGTCGCTTCTACTTCATAAACTCTGGAGAGGGCATCGGCTATGGTGTTGTCAGAACCCTTGATATAGCGGATCTCCAGGTTGAAATCTTGTAAATACAAAGCCCATCGTAGAAGACGCTGGTTAGTGAATTGGGCTTGATGTAGGAAGCGGAGAGGGTTGTGGTCTGAGAAGATGGTTGTAGACCTGGCGCCTTGTAGGTACGGAGCGAAGTGTTGGAGGTTCAGGACGATGGATAGTAGCTCCTTTTCAATAGTGCTGTAGTTCCTCTGGTGTGGTTTCAATTTGTAGCTGTAGTAGCTGACAGGGAGAACCTCCTCGCCTCGTTGTTGCATCAGGACACCACCAACGCCGGTACCACTGGCGTCGACATGAAGGACGAAAGGCTTGGTGATATCTGGTGAGGCGAGAATGGGATTAGAACAGAGGAGGAATTTGAGTTGTTCGAAAGCAACGGTTTGCTGCATGGTCCAATTATACCGTTGCTTGGGACTGGTTAATAGAATTAGAGGTGTGGCGACTGTACTGAAATTCCTCACAAACCTACGGTAGTAGGAGGCAAGACCAAGGAAGCGTAGGAGCTGCTTCCTGGTCGTAGGCTGTGGATACTGTTGGATGGCTTGAGTGTGTGAGTCTAACGGAGCTAGGCTGCCACTCCCAATAACATGACCCAGATAACGCACTTTACCTTTCGCGAAGGTGGACTTGCCCAGGTTGATGGTGAGGCCGGCTGTCAGGAGCTTGGAGAACAGACGTCGCAGCTGGAGCAGATGTTCACTCCAGGTGTTGGATGCTACGACGATATCGTCCAGGTAGGCGTATGTGTTATCCAAGCCCTGGATGACACGGTTGACAGCTCTCTGAAAGGTGGCCGGGGCATTACATAGTCCGAAAGGAAGGCGTTCATATCTGAAAAGTCCAAAAGGAGTGATGAAGGCAGATATCTCTTTAGCTCGCTCCGTTAGACACACTTGATAGTACCCCTTAAGCAAGTCCACTTGGGACAAGTACTGGGCACTACCAATGGCGTCAAGGATGTCATCTATCCTAGGCAAGGGGTAAGCATCCTTGACAGTTACGTTGTTGAGTTTTCGATAGTCAGTACATAACCGCACCTTACCTTGGGGTTTGGGCACCAAGATACAAGGTGAGGCCCAGGGGGACTCACAAGGTGTAGCCAGTCCATGATCCAAGAGGTACTGCACCTCAGCACGCATGACTTCCTTCTTGCTCGGGCTGATTCGATAGAAGGGTTGACGAATCGGCCGGGTGTTGGGGAGCAGTTGGATGTCGTGCTGGGTAACATTACACTCTTGGGGGTCATCTCGGAACAACTCCTGATGTTCTCTGAAGATCTTGACAAGAGGTGCACTATGATTATCCTGAAAGTATTTGGGAAGATCATTAAGGATTTCGGAATTAGAAAGCGCTGACTCCTTGTCAGTGCTTTCGGGAGGAGAAGCTGGGAAGGTCTCACTGTGGATGTAGGGTTCTGTGAAGGTAGAGTAATTTATTAGGACAGTGGGAGGAGTACCATTATATTGCTTCAGGAGGTTGACGTGGCACAGCTGGGTCTTCCGCCGCCTATCTGGAGTCTCGATGACGTAGTTGTTGTTGTTTCTGCACTCCTTGACGCGGTAGGGTCCTGAAAACCTGTTTTGTAAAGGTGAACCTGGGATAGGAAAATATGCAAGCACGAAGTCTCCCGGCTTAAATTTTCGTACTTTGCTGGTCTGGTCGTAATGAGTCTTCATCATCTCCTGGGCTTTCAATAGATTATCATGGGCAAAGCGGTGGACTCTCTCTAGAATGTGTTGAAGGTTTTGAAGAAACTGGGGCACATTCTGATGCTCACTGAAGGTGGCATCTCGGAGAGAGTCTTTGAAAGCCTTAAGGGGAGTATGGCACTTACGGCCGTAGAGCATCTCATAAGGAGATACTCCTAGGGACTCATTGGGAAGACTTCTGTAAACACACATTATAAGGTCGATTTGCTTATCCCAATCCTTAGAGGTTTCACTACAAAACTTTTTCAAGAGTGCTTTGATAGTCTGATGACTACGTTCAAGAGAACCCTGTGAAGCAGGATGATAGGGGCTGGACAATACCTGTTTGATGTTGAACTCCTCCAGTGTCCTTTTGAAGAGATCACTGGTGAAGTTGGTACCACAGTCGCTCTGAATCTCCCTGGGAAATCCGTATTGAGTGAAGATCTTCAATAGATGTTTTACAACCGTAGCAGCCGTGATGTTCTTCACTGGAACTGCTATGGGAAATCTGGTGGTAGGACACAGGATGGTTAAGATATAGGCGTTACCTGAACTGGTCCGAGGTAAAGGACCAACACAGTCTATTATGAGTCTGTGGAAAGGTTCCGCAGGCACCTGTATGGGAATCAGTGGCGCTCTGGGAATGGAGATGTTCGGTTTGCCTGCCATCTGACATGTATGGCACTGTTTGACGTACTGTTTGACGCTATTTACCATACCTGGCCAGTAGTAGTCTTGACGAATTCCATGGTAAGTCTTGTTGAATCCGTAGTGGGAGAGTGCTCCGTGGGCCAGGTGTAGAATAGTGGGCTGCAGGCTGGTAGGAATCACAAGTTGTTCGATGTTGGCCCAATCGTCCTCCTCCTTCAGTTTACTGGGTCTATATCTGCGGTAGACCAAGTTGTTCTCTAGGAAGAACCCAGGAATACTGTCGGGTTGAGTCTCAGCCTGGAAAAACAATGGTGTTAAAGTAAGATCTTCCCTCTGCAACTTACGGAACTCCAACTTGGTCAGATTCGGGGGTAGTTTCTGAGGGTCTTGAGGGACAGCGGTAGCAGTAGAGTCAGCTGGCTGTGGACGTGCGGCTTGTGCACGGGTGGTCACGAGAACCGGAGGAGAAACTTCATCACTCTCTTGAACCTCTGCTGGAACATACGCTAGTATAGGGTTAATTGGCACAGAGGTACACACCTGGGGTTTGTCCATGACGATCAGGTTGGTCGGTTGCAGGTCTTCTGCCAAGTCGTTGCCTAGGAGAAGTTGCACTCCAGGCATGGGAAAAGGCTTTTCCCTGACGGCGACTTGGACTTCTCCGTTCACGTAGGGACAATCCAGGTAGACTCTGGCGAGAGGGTATGGAGTGGTAGCAGTGAGGTCAGTGATGAAGACAGTTTCTCCGGTGTAGGTGATGTTGGGCACAGCCGACTTCAAGATGATCGATTGAAGAGCCGCTGTGTCCCTCAAGATCTTCAATTTGAAACGTCCCTCCGGATTTGAACCATTGGCAGAGACAGTTCCAGTATACAGGTGGTTACTGAAAAGAGAAAGATCATTAACATTAACACCAACATTCATCACAGGCTTACCGGACTTAGGAGGAGTTGGTTTGGGTTTCTGTGGGTCAGTGGTTCCCTTGTATTGAGACTTACCACACTTGTCTATGGTATGTCCATAGAGTCTACAATACTTGCAGTACAATTGCGAGCCAGCTTGATTGGTGCTCACTTTCTCGTAACTGTACCACGACTTCTTACTGGAGGATGGTTCTGGTGTCAGCCGGTGGATGAGGCTGTAAGTGTCAGCCGACTTAGCACACTTCAGGTAGTCGGTTTCTTCTTTATCTGCTAAGTATAGACGGACAGGAGGCGGCACACGCCTCAAGAATTCTTCAACAAGCATCAGGTTGACGAGTTCTGTAAAAGTAGAGACATGTGCTGCTTCCAGCCATTTCATAAAATATCTCCGTTTTGTGTTAGCAAACTCGAGGAAGGTAGTGGTACTTGCCTTCAGGTGGTCACGGAATTTCCTTCGATAACTTTCTGTGGAGAGAAGGTAGGCGTCCAACACTGCTTGTTTCAGAGTCTGGTAGTCATTCTCAGACGCCAGAGTACTGAGTGTGACTGCAGCTCTACCTGTAAGATGGACTCTGAGAAGTGTGGCCCATTGGTCGACAGGCCAACTGAGTTGATTAGCAAGGGTTTCAAAGGTGGTGAAAAACACATCAACTTCTGCTTCTACAAAGGATGGCATTAACTTACTTGCATGTGATATATTAAAACTGACGGGAAGATTGGCAGTAGCTTGCTGGCGTTGAGCGAGGTATGAAGTTTCCAACGTGTATTCTCGTTGACGACACTCTAGAGCCAGAGTCGCTTGTTGCTTGTCATGTTCGCGTTGCATCTCCAACTCACGTTGTTTTGTTTCAAGCTGTATCCGTTCACGTTCACGGAGCAACGCAATCTCACGTTCTTGTTCTTCCCTTCGTATGGCAGCTGCTTCTCTTTGTTGTTCGAGGGCTTCCCTTTGCATGGCAGCCGCTTCCCTTTGCTGCTCGCGTTCAATCTTGGCCAGCTCTAGTTTGAGTTTCATCGTTGCCAAATCAGTTTTATCTGCAATATAGTAAGTTTCATGAGTTTCAGAGTCTATCTTACCTTGCTCTAAATAGTAATCCAGCAACAGGTTGTGTAGGTCATTTTTGTTGGCTTGGTAGGGAACTTCTAGTTGGTACTCATGTGCAAGAGTTTGTAATTCAGTCCTCTTGGCCCGACTTAAAGTCCCTATTGCACCTGCTGGATTTGCACGGAAAGCTTGGAGATGAAACATGGTGAAATTAGCAAATAAATGTACAACGAATATACAGTTATAGTGAATGTCAGAAACAGGACAACGTGGCAACTGGTACCTATCCTGTGGAATCTTTAACAATTAAAGTTAAGTAAGAACATAAGAACATAAGAACAAAGGTAACTGCAGAAGGCCTATTGGCCCATACGAGGCAGCTCCTATTCTATAACCACCCAATCCCAAGTACAAGATGTTAAATGATTAATTTAAATCAAAGGTGCAGGAAATCTTGTACCCGGTACTCATGTGAGAGGATAAGGGCAAGAAAATCCTACTAACAAATGAAACAGAGTTTCGAAAACAAATGAAACAGTTAATTGCCTCAAAAGTAAAATTGGTAGTCCAAGGATGTAGGCATACCTTGCAGAGTCTCTATAGGACATACGCAAGTTTTTCCTACTGAAATTAATATGATACTTACAGAATTAGCGAACTTTTGTGCTCTGAAAAAGTAAGCTAATTCTCTACCGTTGTATGTATCATCATCTCTGACTGACGTGTAGGGGTGCGAGGTGTCAACTGGTGACGAGAACTGCTGCTGAGGTCCCAATTCAGCAACTAAAGTTCGAGCTAGAGGAACTATGGCCCTCTTTGTCCTCCTACAGTCAGATTGCAGAAGATTGGGTGCTCTTGACCAGGGGCAGACCACAGTACCAGGGTACCAATATGATGATCTGTCAAAAATGAGAAATATCCAAGGGACAAAGATGGTAAACACGAGTAATAACACGGAGGGAGAGATGACCAATTAAGAGTATGACTGCGGCCTACAGTCACCACGTAATCCAAAGTTGTCTCACCTTCACCATATGCTACTCTCGTAATGCACAATACACCGCACCATATAAAAAATTAAATTGAATATGAAAAATAGTAAAAGCTACGTTAACAAAGTTAAATACGCTTACCATAAATTAGTACTTGGCACCAGTACCTGAGTGAAGATCCCGGACAGGCCCCCATAAATTATGTGACGGTAACGCGTTGGTGTTCGGCTGTTCAAAAGCTAGGGGTATGGCCTCGTCACATATAGAAACAAAAAATAGAAAATCTGGAACTTCGTCTGTGGTAAGGTAATGAGAAGACACACAAAACACAAGTAAATTTAACAATGAAATTTTAATTATGTTAGAAAAGCAAAACATGAATAAAATGGACATACAAATTCGTATAATAAAATCAATCAATCAAAATAGTAAGAATAATCAAATGACAAAATGAAAAGTTACGTTAAGACAAGTGAGTAATAACAAGTGAGCAATATACAATCAAATAAGAGGTGCAGGAATATTGGCTATAAGCTATCACCTCTCTTAGTACACGTAAGCCACAGCTTAGTCTACCAACGAGACGTGTTAACCTGATGAAAGCACTGGATATTCTGAGGACTGAGGTCGTGGCGGCCCCAGACATCAAGTAGTGTGGTGGGTGGAGTGCAGTTGCAACTGGACCCGCAGCTAATCAGCGATGAGCAGGCGACAAGACAGGTAGTTTGGTGGTTCGAGGTGGAGCAGGTGTTCCTGGCTGCATACGTTTTGCGCTTCTGGCAAAACTTGGTGTTGTTGTCGTTGTTGGATATTTCTTCCATATTAGTTGTATAGGGATTTATATCGACGTATTTTGGAGGGAAGAGCAGGCTCAATCTCTTGAAGGAGATTATCGTCACAATATATATATATATATATATATATATATATATATATATATATATATATATATATATATATATATATATATATATATATACACATATACATATACATATATATATATGTGTGTATATATATATATATATATATATATATATATATATATATATATATATATATATATATATATATATATATATATATATATATATATATATTTATGATCGATGTTCCCTTCGGGAATCTTAATTTTAAGATGAATAGGAAAACCAGGGATATACTGAACATCTTGTTTCAGATTCTTTACTTTAAAATGCATAACGTTTCGAATACTTCTGGTATTCATCATCAGCTCTAAAAGAAAAAACAGAAATCACAATCAAATAACTGGTAAACAAAGAACTCATACTGAATATAATTGCCTATCAAAGAAAGGAAAATGCTTAAAAAACAAAACACTTAAGCGCCCTTAAAGTGATCAATACAAATAAAACTTATTAACTGTCACATATATTAAAGCTAATTTAAAAATCCATTAAACTCCAAGATGAATTTTATAACTACTAAAACAAACCATTCTATTAAACTTACGTGAAGTGATCAGAAGTGAAACTTGATACCTATCACACAGATACTAAACACTATAACAAATATTTATATAATGACTACAAATCTACAAAAAATGTATATAAAATACAAACAGAATAAACGACAATTATAAAGTACTAACCAAAATCTTATAAAAACTCAAATATTAAATAAAATAAAATACCAAAAAATGTATTATATATCCTAAATAAAAGATTTTATTAATGTACAATGTCAAGACTTGAAATAAGTAAGAAAGGGCAAAGACATGGTAAACTAAACAAAATTATAATAAAATTAAACTACCAGAATGAACTATAAATCAAATTACAGGGCCTACTGTGCACTATACAGTGTACAATTGAACAGCTGAAAGGTTGCTATTTAACAGAGGCCGCAGCTCCTTTATATATAAGGATTCCATTACTCCATATAGACTGCGGAGTTCTTTGTTTACCAGTTATTTGATTGTGATTTCTGTTTTTTCTTTTAGATCTGATGATGAATACGAGAAGTATTCGAAACGTTATGCATTTTAAAGTAAAGAATCTGAAACAAGATGTTCAGTATATTCCTGGTTTTCCTATTCATCTAAAAATATATATATATACATATATATACATATATGTATAAATATATATATGTCGTACCTAGTAGCCAGAACGCACTTCTCAGCCTACTATTCAAGGCCCGATTTGCCTAATAAGCCAAGTTTTCTTGAATTAATGTTTTTTCGACTACCTAACCAACCTAACCTAACCTAACTAAACTTTCTCGGCTACCTAACCTAACCTAACCTATAAAGATAGGTTAGGTTAGGTTAGGTAGGGTTGGTTAGGTTCGGTCATATATCTACGTTAATTTTAACTCCGATAAAAAAAAATTGACCTCATACATTATGAAATGGGTAGCTTTATCATTTCATAAGAACAAAATTAGAGAAAATATATTAATTCAGGAAAACTTGGCTTATTAGGCAAATCGGGCCTTGCATAGTAGGCTGAGAAGTACGTTCTGGCTATTAGGTACGACATATATATATATATATATATATATATATATATATATATATATATATATATATATATATATATATATATATATATATATACATATATATATATATATATAAAACCAATTGTTCTCGGTACCAATTGTTCCTGCCCGCCATCTGAGGAGCTGGAGGAACTCGACAACCTATGATAACCATCTTTGTAACCCATATGTAACTCCTTTTTTGTAACAAAGTTCAAATAAAGTAAATATATATGTGTACATATAAAAGAATGGGGGTGGTAGGAGAAGATAATATTAGTGTTCAGTGAGAGACCACAAGGTCTTCTCTGAATACTTTTTATTTTCTTCTCTGAGGCTATGGGTCCCCACATTGGCACCAGAGGTGGTACCCTCACAACCTATATATGTATATATATATATATATATATATATATATATATATATATATATATATATATATATATATATATGTATATATATATACATATATATATATATATATATATATATATATATATATATATATATATATATATATATATATATATATATATATATATGTCGTACCTAGTAGCCAGAACTCACTTCTCAGCCTACTATGCAAGGCCCGATTTGCCTAATAAGCTAAGTTTTCATGAATTAATTGTTTTTCGACTATCTAACCTACCTAATCTAACCTAACCTAACTTTTTCGGCTACCTAACCCAACCTAACCTATAAAGATAGGTTAGGTTAGGTTAGGTAGGGTTGGTTAGGTTCGGTCATATATCAACGTTAATTTTAACAACAATAAAAAAAAATTGACCTCATACATAATGAAATGGGTAGCTTTATCATTTCATAAGAAAAAAATTAGAGAAAATATATTAATTCAGGAAAACTTGGCTTATTAGGCAAATCGGGCCTTGCATAGTAGGCCAAAAAGTGCGTTCTGGCTACTAGGTACGACATATATATATATATATATATATATATATATATATATATATATATATATATATATATATATATATATATATATATATATATATGGTACCACCTCTGGTGCAATTGTAAGGACCCACAGCCTCGAAAAAGGGAACACAGAGCATTCAGAGAGAAACTTGTTACTTTCCTCTGAATACGTATGAGTGTTCACTTCTCCTACCACCCCCTTTTTTATGCTGTACACTTTATTATGCAAGGAATTACAGTTACATATCTGATTGTTTACAAAAAATGAATATTAAGAGGAAATAAGGGGAAGTTTGTTTCCTAGAGGCTGTAAATTTCTTCGAACTCCTTCAACGCCGGGCAGGAACCGAGGATGCAGCGGACATTTCCCCTCTGGATCGCAACACTGAGGCAATGGAAGAAAAAACTTGCCACACTAGAGTCTCTTGTAGTGTCAATGAGCCAGGAACCAAGATCCTTAAAAATCATCTTGCACTCTCTCCCCATGGATCTAGGGTCTCAGATCTTATTGGAAAAAAGTTGTACCGGTGATCTAATTCCCTGTACTTGGTAGACTTGTCTCTTTCTCTGTGTGTCGCTGCGGCTCCTGCTTGGCCGGCAGAGAGGTTGACATAAGTGGTTGCCAGGGTGGATACGCAAGTATAGTCCTACGCCAATTGTCAGACACCCCTTCTAAGGGCGCAGTTTGATTCCGTCTGGTAGGCCGGCTTGGCCAGCTTTGCCGGCCTACCAGTTCCTCTCGTGAAATGTTCAATCCTTAGACTGACCGGGGTAAGTAACACCTTGGCAAGTCCAGTACTCTGAGCAAATGGCTACCAGACTGTTAAAAGTCATTGGTAGCGGTAGCCGTAGCTATTTCCGTCCAATGACCCAACAGCAACTCAGTAGCTACAAACCAGGAGTTCGTTTTCTTTGACACAATTCACTTATATGAGAAAACACGAGCCCCAATTGTAACAGAAACTTGCATGAACCACAAGTAGATTGTATCAGCGAGAGCTCCTCTCCTGAAAGGTTCAAAATTTAGACTGACAGGAATAATGAACACCTTTACAAGACCAGTACTCTTACCATATGTCTACCAGACTGATAAAACTCATTAGTAGCCGAAGTTATTTTTGTCCAATGAACCAACAGCAGCTCAGTAGCCACAGACCAGAAGTTCTAAAAAAAACATCTAGAGAGAGAGAGAGAGAGTCAGTACTCCGTTTTACCCATGAAAATAATAAAAATAACAGTCTGCTATTCCTGGATGTACTAATAACAAAAACAGGAGTCTCTCTAAGCACCAGCGTATATACTAAGCCTACAAACATAGGATTATGCCTGAACGGTAGGCGTGACTGCCCCCAAAGATACAAAGCCAGTGTTCTCAACCCTTATTTGTCGAGCTCTTACCCACTGCTCTGAATGGAGCAACGTGAGTAGTGAGTTTGAAAGAATAACCCAGGTGTTGGTGAACAACGGATATAGCAACACCGAAATAAACACTACAATAAGACGACAACTTGATCGATGGCACAATCCTGAACCACAACAGACACCACAACACCTCAAATAAAATTATATTATAAATCCACCGTGCACAGTGAACCTAAAAAAGAAGAACGAATAATGAACGAAATAATCCGTATAGGAGTAAAAAGCATAACTCCTAACCAAAATGTAGACCTAATCATATTCTATCAAACAAAGAAGACTACCGACCTCCTTATTAAAAACACCTCGAAGCCGATGGAGAACCCTTTACAGCAGTCAAACGTGGTATATGTGTACACATGCCCCCACGAAGGATGTAGCCTTCAATCTAAGTACATAGGCATGACGTCCACCAAGCTGACGAGGTGTGTCAATTCAAATTACGTCCAAATTTGGCCATAGCGCGCATATGAGCCAAAAGTGACGTTATTTTTAAGAGGACGGGTTGATATATAACACTGGCTTTGTTTTCTTTTGTTTTTCTTATGGCAGAAATATGCATAACCGAATATTGCATGCATTCTGGCAATTTTTAATCAAGTTGTTGTCACGTTTGCAGTTTTTTGTTGATTGTTATAAATCATTGATTGTCATTGATAAATCACTGATTTCGCTGTGCATGTGTTTACAGTGGCAAGTGGTAGCGGGATGGACACTGGCAACTATTACCGGTATCCTAGTTGTATTTGGCATGTGGAGTTACAACACGATTCCCAAGAAAGCCCAGTATGACGTGGTAACCCAGTTGGTGTATGGTGGGGGCCAGCGGTTCACCTGGGGCGCTGTAGTGGCTTGGGTGGTCTTCGCTTGTCACAACGGGTATGGAGGTGAGACAATGAATTTCCTCTTCACCTAATCTTCGGCATTTATGCTCTCAAATCTCTCGCAGCAGCTCAAAATCCAGACGTTTAGTCAAGAACAGAAGTAATGACGCTATTATTTCAAACAAATATCCGAATATTACAATTTAAATGATGAATTGAAAGGATTATTTTTGCAGGATTGGTGAATGACTTGCTCTCTCACCCTGTGTGGCAGCCACTAAGCCGCCTGACCTACTCCATGTACCTCGTGGCTTTCCCTCTCCAGTTTGCCATTGTCTTCAGTGCCAGAACTCCTTATTATTACAACTATTTTAACAAGGTAATGTTTTTTATTCGTGGGTTTCTACCAAATCTTGCTACATTGGATATGAAAGGAATTAGTGGACAAGTTTCAGGAATTTGGTTCTTATGCATTGATACATGCATTTAGTTCAAAACTTATAGTGGGCAAGTTGTATGGTTTGAACAAAATCCGATTGAACAGCTTCACCTAACGTGAATAGGCTAATTATAACTCGATACTGCCTGACTTACGTAAAATTCGACCATTAAATATAACTCCAGTAGTTGTAGTAGGCATCCATCAGTCTCAGGAGACAAAGGAGTTGCGCTATGGTTGTCGGTCTGGAGTGGCCACTCCAGGGCGCAAAACAAGGGTAGGTTGATATGAGGGAGAAGCTGTCACCCATGCAGCAGATCCGCCCTCTCCACAGCGCCGAAAATATCGATAGGAAAAGCAAACGCAAATTCCGGTAATCAATCAATAATGAATATTTCGTGATATTTCTTGAAATTCTCGAAATGAACATAATCTGTGCAGTCATCGGGAAGATGTGTGCAGTCATCGTTACATCACGAAGTGGAAGATAATCTGCTCACAGAGGGGCACTCATCCGTATGTGTTCCTAGAACCGATAATTTATTTTGTCATAATCAGCATACACAAATTCCAGTTCATTATAGAACCATGGTCTATAATGAACCGTGGTTCCACTATACATAAAGGACATATCCGGTCACCCCTCACAGTGTTCAAGATAGAACTCGATAAACTCTATTAGAGGATAACTGATCAACCAGGCTGTGATTTATACGTCAAGCTGCGAGCAGCCACGTCCAACAGCCTGGGTGACCACACTATCAACCAGGAAGTTAGGTCAGAGACCGAACTACGGGAAACTTGTCCCCCCGAAATCAACGCAAGGTAACCGCAAGGACTGAACCATTGTTTATAATGAACCATGGTCTGTAATGAACAACGGTCTGTAATGAACCGTGGTCTGTAATGAACCATGGTCTGTAATGAACCATGGTCTGTAATGAACAACGGTCTGTAATGAACCATGGTCTGTAATGAACCATGGTCTGTAATGAACAACGGTCTGTAATGAACCATGGTCTGTAATGAACCATGGTCTGTAATGAACCATGGTCTGTAAGGAACCATGGTCTGTAATGAACCATGGACTGTAATGAACCATGGTCTGTAATGAACAACGGTCTGTAATGAACCATGGTCTGTAAGGAACCATGGTGTTACGGCCCTCTCGGGACGCAACGGGGTTCTTACTCTGATGTTGTTAGAGGAAGATATATTGTATCCGTTCCCAAGCCAGTAGTGGCTATCAAGGGATGAGATCCGTGACGCAAGTAACTTAAAGGGAGTAGGGAAAGAAAGGTAAGAACTTAATATAATATAATTTTCACCATCACCGTTTAATATATATAATAAAAGAGTACA
Organism: Procambarus clarkii; assembly: GCF_040958095.1. Taxonomy (NCBI): domain Eukaryota; kingdom Metazoa; phylum Arthropoda; class Malacostraca; order Decapoda; family Cambaridae; genus Procambarus; species Procambarus clarkii. The sequence continues at coordinate 35,873,267 of NC_091182.1, forward strand.
CAAGGGGGAGGGGTATTAACACTTTACAAGAGGATCAACACTGTAGTCTTCTGCTGGAGACTATGGATCCTCGAAGCTAGGTGCTGAGTCCGCGGTGCTTTCTTCGTGGCCTCAAGACGTGTCCTCTGAGAACGCCGAGCCTACCCTGGCCACAGGTCAGCCACAACACAGGTCCACTGGGGGCACCGTCGTGGAGGCCGTCAACCACACGTCCAGCAGGTCTGCTGGCAGGTACTGAGCCACCAAGGCTGGTACGGCCACTCCACGAACGATAAAAGGGGTACGCCCTAGACAGGAGTCTCGTGTGATATCACCAATCACCCTCCTGTCCTCAATACCCCAGTGGATTATCGTCTCCAACCGTCGGTCCCGGGTAAATCCTTCCACTGCCACTCCACTGGCAGGCTTAACACACCACAGTGTTCTTCCGGGGGGACGACGTCACAACAGCTGCAGCAAACTTCACAGTATGGAGACTGGCTGCCTCGGGTAGACTGACTTCACCTTCAACACAGTGGTCCCAGGTCGGCTCTGTAAACAGACACGTCATCAATAACTGGGACACTAATACACCACACTCACAGGCTCAGATACAAACGCCCGACATATCCACTCCATAGATGGCGCTGTCTTCGGAGCACCACCTCACCAGAGGTCAGGAGCGGCGGTGTTGAGTGCTGAACCAGACTGGAAACTGGTCCTCGAGGCCAGTACACGCTGTCCTCACTAGGTGTCGTCGTTCGTTTGGCGGGGGTTTCGGGAGCTGACCCACAGATGGCGTGTTTGTCACTGCTCCAGGCTCGGACGCTGGATCCGGGTTCGTAACACCTCCCCACCAAAAAGAATTTGGTTTGGGGTTCTATAAAAAACACAAACCAAATTAGCAGGGCGACACAACTCCAAATGGACACACAAGCTTTACAATCTGGGATGTCGAGGCTGTCACGTCTACAGAATTGTCCTACTGGGCAATTCCGGCACAATGGGAACTTGCAGATGGCAGACGATGACCTGCCTGACGTAATCTTCCACGTCTCCACTGCGATGTCAAGCAGGGGCATCATCTCACATCTCTCGAGTACGGATTGGTTTCGACACGATCTGGGGTGACTCGACACTTCTCTGCGTCGAGGCACCGATGACGGCTGATCACAGACGGCATTTCTGGTACCGGTCCGGTGGTCCTTCAGGGAGACAGGAACCTGGAATACAGGGGTCTGATAATTCAGAGTGATAGCGACAATGGGCAAGTCAGTACTTACTATACACTCCTCTACTAGGCCCACACCTAGTTCCAACAGGGCTGCTTGCTCACCGAAGATGGCATTCGCTCTGCCCCCGTCAGGTCGACCAACGTTCCGTATAACGCTGTGTTGAGGCTCAGCAGTCACGCGGGGGGTGTCAACCTGTCGGAAACAGTCACTCACATTATCACATATCGTACCTCCTGTATCATCTATTACCTCCCAGGTCCCTTCTTCAACTGCAACACTTGCAGTGCAAATCTCTAATCCCAGGGACCTCTTCTCGATGTTCACGGGAGCCATCATCCTTCGGGTCGTCCACTGATCCTTACTGAGAACACAGAGAGCACATAGGAGAACAAAACAAAATACTGCTAAGAAACATGGGGTCAATTGAGGGATATGCTTCCCGAGCCAGTCATGTCCATAGCCGGCAACATCCACTAGCCTGGCTTGGACCGAAGAGGGCACTAGACCTTTTGAACACACCTCACATACCTCTGAAGTCTGGGGAATCTCTGGCTGGTTCAATACACGCTGTACCTTGCCATACCGCAAGTACACATCCGCCTTCGCTCCAGACTCGTTGGTATCTGTGGGTGCCTGCACACAAGGCCTCTCTTCGTGCTCAGGTACCTCTGCCTTCTTAACTTCATGTTCCTTGTCGAGAGAATCAGGAGACACTGCTAGATAACTGTCGATCTGCGGGGGAGAGGACAAATTAGACATGTTCAAATCCGGGTCTGTCTTTACCTGGACATTACCATTGCCTGTAGACACCTCCGACCTTGCTGTTCTGGTAGACTCGTCCACAATCTTGGGAAGATTGATGCTCCAATCGGTCACCAAGTCGTTGGCTAGTACCACGTCAATCCCAGCCACAGGGAGGGTATCGACTACTGCCAACGCACATGTGCCGCTGAAATAAGGCGAGTCGAGATGTACTGGCACTAAGGGGGCGATGTACTGCGTCCTTGGAAACCCAACCAGGACAACCTCTTGTCTCCCGTCCACACTTACTCCCTCGGGTAACGAGCTCTTCACGATCAGGGACTGGGCTGCTCCACTATCTCTGAGCACTACAACTGATCTACCAGTATGATCACTCGTTACATACCCGGTTGAAGTGTGAGGGGCCAACAAACTTGGTCCTTCCTGCGTCGTCGTAGACTGGTTTCCTGCTGGTGGTGTAACACAGCTCATCAACATCACCTCCCTTCGTGCGCTGCCACCTCTTCTGCCTCGGCACCTAGCAGCTATGTGCCCTTTCTGCCCACAAGTCCAGCACACCATATTCCTCCTCGGGCTCCGGTGTTTCGGACTGCTAGGACTTGTTCTTCGGGGGCTACTTGGGGGCGTCTTCTTAGCGCTTCGTGGGACGGGTCTTTCTTCTTCTTCGTCGTGAGGTCTATCAAACCGGCGCTGGTAATTCCTTGGGACGTACTTAACAGACGGCCTATGAGTCAGGATGTACTCTTCAGCCATGGTGGCTGCTGCACTCAAGGTCTCTACCTGCTGTTCCTCTAAGTACGTCTTCAGGTCTACAGACAAACAATCCTTGAAGTCCTCGAGCAGAATCAGCTGCTCGAGGTCTTCCCTGGTCTCCACCTTCCGAGAGGCACACCATTCTTGAAAAAGTCGCTCCTTGATGGTGGCGAATTCGGTGAAAGTGTGCTCTGAGGTCTTCTTCAGGTTTCGGAACTTTTGCCTATATGCCTCAGGTACCAATTGGTACGCCATGAGCACCACTTTCTTCACCATATCGTAATCGCCGGAGTCGTCAAGGGATAACGTAGAGTAGGCAATTTGGGCCTTCCCAGTCAAAACTGACTGTATCATGATGGCCCAATTCTCCCTTGGCCACTCCAAAGAGGCAGCGACTTTCTCGAAGGCTGCAAAGAACTTCGAGACTTCCCTCTCATTGAATTTGGGGACCATTTTGATATTTCTTACCGGATCGAAACCGCTTACTCCAGTTTGTCTCTGTCCAGCGCCTAGTCGTAAAACTTCTAGTTCATGTTGTCTCTGTCTTTCCTCCCTTTCTCGCTCTCGTTCTTCTCTCTCTCGTCTCTCTTCTCTTTCTCGTTCTTCTCTCTCTCTTTCTCGTTCTTCTCTTCTTTCTTCTCTTTCTAATTCTAAGCGCCTCATCGCCAATTCTTTTTCTTTCATATCCATTTCTTTATTTTTCATCTCCACTTCTTTATCTTTTAATTCTCGTTCTACTTCTAACTTCTTCCACTCTAATTCGCGATTGATCTCTAGGGCACGCATTTTGACTGTTAGGAAGCTGATATTAAGCTCACCTGCATCACTGTCAATGTCACTGCCCTTATCTTCCTTTTCTGTGGAAGCTATTTCCTCACCATCCCTTGTACTAGGAGTCTCGCCTTCCTGTTTCTCTTCTGCCTTCAGGTGCCGGTGAACCTTGGACAAGATCTCCACACGGGAATCACTGGCACGGATCTTTATCTCCAGGTAGGCGCTTACTAGTACAAGCTCTGGTTTGCTCAGATATTTTAATCTGGCAAGACAGTCCACTCTGTTCAGAAAAGCCTGAACATCGTCCAGATCATCGATGGTAGCTTTGTCTGCCATTGGAACACTTAGCACTTAACACACTGCTTACACGTTAGCACTTAACGCACCGAGCACTGTTCTACGCCAATATTGCACTTTATCGCACCAAACACTACACTTGCCAATATTGCACGTAATCACTTCGGGCACCACACTACCCAATATTGCACTGAATCCAAGCGAATACTTCGCTCTACAATATTGCACTGAATCACTGAGCACCGCACTAGTCAATATTGCACTTAATCGCTTAATCACAGCGAGCACCGCACTGCACAATATCGCACTTAAGTCACTCTTTAGCACCGCACAGGACGTATAACGTCACAATCGTCACACAGGGGGAATTATTTACAGGGATTACGCCACTTCACCACCCCTGTCAAACATACTTAACAAGGGGACGAATCCCGCTGGGGATGCCAATTATGTTACGGCCCTCTCGGGACGCAACGGGGTTCTTACTCTGATGTTGTTAGAGGAAGATATATTGTATCCGTTCCCAAGCCAGTAGTGGCTATCAAGGGATGAGATCCGTGACGCAAGTAACTTAAAGGGAGTAGGGAAAGAAAGGTAAGAACTTAATATAATATAATTTTCACCATCACCGTTTAATATATATAATAAAAGAGTACACAAGGGGGAGGGGTATTAACACTTTACAAGAGGATCAACACTGTAGTCTTCTGCTGGAGACTATGGATCCTCGAAGCTAGGTGCTGAGTCCGCGGTGCTTTCTTCGTGGCCTCAAGACGTGTCCTCTGAGAACGCCGAGCCTACCCTGGCCACAGGTCAGCCACAACACAGGTCCACTGGGGGCACCGTCGTGGAGGCCGTCAACCACACGTCCAGCAGGTCTGCTGGCAGGTACTGAGCCACCAAGGCTGGTACGGCCACTCCACGAACGATAAAAGGGGTACGCCCTAGACAGGAGTCTCGTGTGATATCACCAATCACCCTCCTGTCCTCAATACCCCAGTGGATTATCGTCTCCAACCGTCGGTCCCGGGTAAATCCTTCCACTGCCACTCCACTGGCAGGCTTAACACACCACAGTGTTCTTCCGGGGGGACGACGTCACAACAGCTGCAGCAAACTTCACAGTATGGAGACTGGCTGCCTCGGGTAGACTGACTTCACCTTCAACACAGTGGTCCCAGGTCGGCTCTGTAAACAGACACGTCATCAATAACTGGGACACTAATACACCACACTCACAGGCTCAGATACAAACGCCCGACATATCCACTCCATAGATGGCGCTGTCTTCGGAGCACCACCTCACCAGAGGTCAGGAGCGGCGGTGTTGAGTGCTGAACCAGACTGGAAACTGGTCCTCGAGGCCAGTACACGCTGTCCTCACTAGGTGTCGTCGTTCGTTTGGCGGGGGTTTCGGGAGCTGACCCACAGATGGCGTGTTTGTCACTGCTCCAGGCTCGGACGCTGGATCCGGGTTCGTAACACATGGTCTGTAATGAACCATGGACTGTAATGAACCATGGACTGTAATGAACCATGGTCTGTAATGAACAACGGTCTGTAATGAACCATGGTCTGTAAGGAACCATGGTCTGTAATGAACCATGGACTGTAATGAACCATGGACTGTAATGAACCATGGTCTGTAATGAACAACGGTCTGTAATGAACCATGGTCTGTAAGGAACCATGGTCTGTAATGAACCATGGACTGTAATGAACCATGGACTGTAATGAACCATGGACTGTAATGAACCATGGACTGTAATGAACCATGGACTGTAATGAACCATGGACTGTAATGAACAATGGTCTGTAATGAACCATGGTCTGTAATGAACCATGGACTGTAATGACCCATGGACTGTAATGAACCATGGACTGTAATGACCCATGGACTGTAATGAACCATGGACTGTAATGAACAATGGACTGTAATGAACCATGGACTGTAATGAACCAATGTCTGTAATGAACCATGGTTTGTAATGAACAATGGACTGTAATGAACCATGGTCTGTAATGACCCATGGACTGTAATGAACCATGGTTTGTAATGAACCATGGTCTGTAATGAACCATGGTCTGTAATGAACCATGGACTGTAATGAACCATGGTCTGTAATGAACCATGGTCTGTAATGAACCATGGACTCTAATGAACAATGGACTGTAATGAACCATGGACTTTAATGAACCACGGTCTGTAATGAACCATGGTCTGTAATGAACAACGGTCTGTAATGAACCATGGTCTGTAATGAACCATGGTCTGTAATGAACCATGGTCTGTAATGAACCATGGACTGTAATGAACCATGGTCTGTAATGAACCATGGACTGTAAAGAACCATGGTCTGTAATGAACCATGGACTGTAATGAACCATGGTCTGTAATGAACCATGGACTGTAATGAACCATGGTCTGTAATGAACCATGGTCTGTAATGAACCATGGTCTGTAATGAACCATGGACTGTAATGAACAATGGTATACAATGAACTATGACATAACTATCCCTGGTCTATAATGAACTTTCTCCGACAAATAATTTCAAATATGAGACGAAACTTAAAAATAATGAATATATATTACAACGCAAGGACAATGGTATCAAATGGATGTTGAACTCCTATAAATTGCTTCCACATCAATCATATCTTGGCCTTGACCCGAATACTTCAACCAAATTAAGTAGAAATTGAATAAAAATCGCTTTGGAAAGAAGAGTAAACACAGGGATGAAGGGATCAGGAACCTTTCAATTCTTCACATAATCAAATCTTTCTTTTCATAGGCAAACAATAGCCAAACTACATGGACATGTTTTCTATCACTCTGTGTGGGAAAAAAATATAATGGTGATATATCTTTCAGATAATCGAAACTGTGGGAGTGTTAGTGATCAGTGGAATAATGGCTACGCTGGTCTCCCTTAGTGTAGAGGCTCCAGTCATCGGCCTTGAGAAGGTTCTCCTCGCACGACCTGGTCAGTAATGTGCTTACGATCACAAAACATAACTACAATGTTGTCATACTGTAGAAAGGCAAAAATACAGTTTTGGTTACAATGTATTTGTTGGATTAGTTGCTTGGTGTGTTCTAGTCGACCTCTCGTGTGTTGGTTGGTGTGTTCTGGTCGACCTGTTGTGTGTTGTTTGGTGTGTTCTGGTCGACCTCTCGTTTATTGCTTGGTGTGTTTTGGTCGACCTCTCGTGTGTTGCTTGGTGTTTTCTGGTCGACCTCTCGTGTGTTGCTTAGTGTATTCTGGTCGACCGCTCGTACTCACCTAGTTGTACTCATCTAGTTGTGCTTGTGAGGGTCGAGCTTTGGTTCTTTGGTCCCGCCTCTCAACTGTCAATCAACTGGTCTACAGATTCCTGAGCCTACTGGACTCTATCATATCTACATTTGAAACTGTGTATGGAGTCAGCTTCCACCACATAACTGCCTAATGCATTACATTTGTTAACTACTCTGACACTGAAAAAATTCTTTCTAATGTCACTGTGGCTCATTTGGGTACTAAGTTTCCACCTGTGTCCCCTTGTTCGTGTTCCACCCGTACTAAAGAGTTGTCTTTGTCCACCCTGTCAATTCCCCTGAAAATTTTGTAGGTGGTAATCATGTCTTCCCTTAATCATCTGTTTTCCAGGGACGTGAGGTTCAGCTCCTTTAGTCTTTCCTCGTAACTCATACCTCGCAGTTATGGGACGAGTCTGGTGACATACCGCTGAATCTTTCTAACTATGTCTTGTGTTTAACTAGGTATGAACTCCAGGCTGGAGCTGCATATTCTAGGATTGGTCTGACATATGTGGTATACATGGTCTTGAACAATTCCTTACACAAGTTTTTAAAGACAATTCATATGTTGGCCAACCTAGTATATGCCGATGATGATATCCTTTCGATGTGGGCTTCTGGGGACAGGTTCGGTGTGATATCAACCCCCAGATCTTGCTCTGTATTTGATTCTTGCAAGATTTCACCTCCCAGATGGTACCTTATGTTCAGCCTTCTGCTCCCTTCGCCTAATTTCATTACTTTACACTTTCCTGAGTTGAACTTCAGTAGGCATTTTCTAGACCAATCTTCCAGTTTGTCCAGGTCGTCCTGCAGTCTCTGTCTATCTTCATCTGCCTTGATTCTTCTCATAATTTTTGCATCATCAGCAAACATTAAGAGGAATGAGTCAATACCCTCTGGAAGATCGTTTACATATATTTGAAACAGGATGGGTCCAAGTACAGAGTCCTGTTGGACTCCGCTGGTGATGTCTCGCCACTCTGATATCTCCCCCCTCGCAGTTACTCGCTGTTTCCTTTTGCTTAGATACTCTGGAGCGCCTTATCTTTTACTCCTTCCTGTTGTTCACTCTTTTATAACAGCCTTTAATGGAGTACTGTGTCAAAGGCTTTCTGACAGCCCAAGAAAATGCAGTATGCCCACATTTTTCTTTCTTGCCTAATTTTTGTTGCAAGGTAATAAAATTCTATTAACCCTGTGAGGCACGATATACCATCTCTGAACCCATGTTGGTGGTGTGTTACAAAACTATTTCCCTCCAGATGCTCTACGACTCTTTTTCCTCACGATCTTCTCCATCACCTTGCATGGTATACAAGTTAGGGAAACAGCCCTGCAGTTCAGTGCCTCTTGCCTGTCACCCTTTATGTATATTGGGACTACATTACCTGTCTTCCAGCTTTCCAGTAGGTCTCCTGTTTCCAGTGACCTGTTATACACCATAGAGTATAGAAGCACACTTGGTGCTTCTGCACCTTTCTTTAGTATCCATGGTGAGATTCTGTCAGGCCGAACAGCATTTGTCACATTCAGCCCCAACAGATTCCTTTTGACCTCATTACTGATGAGGTCAAATTCCTCCAAGGTGTTCCTCCATGGCTCGTGTGTTGCTTGGTATTTTCTCGTCGATCTGTTGTGTGTTGCTGGGTGTGTTCCTGGTAGACCTGCTGTGTGTTGCTTGGTGTGTTCTTGTAAACCTTCTGTGTGTTGCTTGGCGAGTTTTTTAGACCTGCTGTGTGTTGCTTGGTGTGTTCTTGAAGACCTTCTGTGTGTTGCTTGGTGTGTTCTTGAAGACCTTCTGTGTGTTGCTTGGTGTGTTCTTGAAGACCTTCTGTGTGTTGCTTGGTGTGTTCTTGAAGACCTTCTGTGTGTTGCTTGGTGTGTTCTTGAAGACCTTCTGTGTGTTGCTTGGTGTGTTCTTGAAGACCTTCTGTGTGTTGCTTGGTGTGTTCTTGTAGACCTTCTGTGTGTTGCTTGGTGTGTTCTTGAAGACCTTCTGTGTGTTGCTTGGTGTGTTCTTGTAGACCTTCTGTGTGTTGCTTGGTGTGTTCTTGTAGACTTTCTGTGTGTTGCTTGGTGTGTTCTTGTTGACCTTCTGTGTGTTGCTTGGTGTGTTCTTGAAGACCTTCTGTGTGTTGCTTGGTGTGTTCTTGAAGACCTTCTGTGTGTTGCTTGGTGTGTTCTTGTAGACCTTCTGTGTGTTGCTTGGTGTGTTCTTGTTGACCTTCTGTGTGTTGCTTGGTGTGTTCTGGTAGACCAGCTGTGTGTTGCTTGGTGTGTTCTTGAAGACCTTCTGTGTGTTGCTTGGTGTGTTCTGGTAGACCAGCTGTGTGTTGCTTGGTGTGTTCTTGAAGACGTTCTGTGTGTTGCTTGGTGTGTTCTTGTAGACCAGCTGTGTGTTGCTTGGTGTGTTGTGGTCGACCTGCTGTGTGTTGCTTGGTGTCTTGTGGTCGACCTGCTTTGTGTTGCTTGGTGTCTTGTGGTCGACCTGCTGTGTGTTGCTTGGTGTCTTGTGGTCGACCTGCTGTGTGTTGCTTGGTGTCTTGTGGTCGACCTGCTGTGTGTTGCTTGGTGTCTTGTGGTCGACCTGCTGTGTGTTGCTTGGTGTCTTGTGGTCGACCTGCTTTGTGTTGCTTGGTGTCTTGTGGTCGACCTGCTGTGTGTTGCTTGGTGTCTTGTGGACGCCTGCTGTGTGTTGCTTGGTGTGTTCTTGAAGACCTTCTGTGTGTTGCTTGGTGTGTTCTTGAAGACCATCTGTGTGTTGCTTGGTGTATTCTGGTAACAATGTTTTGTGGAACATGTTTGTAATTTTCTGGAGTTCATTGATAATTTTGTGGTATATATTAACAGTTTTCTGATATTTCTGTATTGGGATTTATGCAAGCAGTAGTGTGGCATATGCTTGATGCTTTCTGGTACTCTATATGCTAACAGCTTTGTTGTTTATGCTAGTAGGTTTGTGGTATGTGCTAGTAACTTTGTGGCATATGCTAGCAGTTTTATGGTATATACTAGTAATTTTGTGGTATATGCAAGTAGTTTTGTGGTATATGTTAGTAGTTTTGTTTTATTTGTTAATAGTTTTGTGGCATATGCTAGTAGTTTTGTTTTATGTCCTAGTAGTTTTGTGATATATGCTGGTAATTTTGTAGCATATGCTTGTAGTTTTTTAGTATATGATAGTAGTTTTATTTTCTCTGCTAGTAGTTTTGTTTTATTTGTTAATAGTTTTGTGATATATGCTAGTAATTTTGTGGAATATGCTAGTAGTTTTGTGTTATTTGCTAGTATTTTTGTGGTATATGCAAGAAATTTCGAGATATATATGCTAGTAATTTTGTGATATATGCTAGTAATTTTGTGATATATGCTAGAAATTTTGTGGTATATGCTAGTAGTTTTGAGGTATATGTTAGTAGTTTTGTGGTATATGCTAGTAATTTTGTGGTATATGCTAGTAGTTTTGAGGTATATGTTAGTAGTTTTGTGGTATATGCTAGTAGTTTTGTGATATATTCCAGCAGCGTTGTGGTAAATGGTAACAGGTTATCTTGAGTTGATTTCGGGGCTTTTTTAGTGTCCCCGCGGCCCGGTCCGCGGTAACATGGTGACCCCATGTTATTGGTGATCCATGTTGTTGGTAACCCATGTGGTTGGTGACCTATGTAGTTGGTCTCCCCTGTAGTCATTGATCCCAGTGGTTTGTGACCCCCTTTAGTTGGTGACCCCATGTGATTGCTGAACCATGTTGTTGGTGACCGGTGTGGTTGGTGACCATGTGGTTGGTAACCCATGTGATTGGTGACCCCATCTCGTTGATGACCCCCGTGACTGATGACCCCTGTTGCTGGATACCCCTGTAGTTGGTGACCCCTGTGGTTGGTGACCCCTGTGGTTGGTGACCCCTGTGGTTGGTGACCAATGTGGTTGGTGACCCCTGTGGTTGGTGACCCCTGCGGATGATGACCAATGTGGTTGGTGACCCATGTGGTTGGTGACCCATGTGGTTGGTGACCCCTGTGGATGATGACCCATGTGGCTGATGACCAATATGGCTGGTAACCCATGTGGTTGGTGACCCCATGTGGTTGTCGATCAATGTGGTTGTCGATCTATGTGGTTATTGATCAATGTGGTTGACGATCTATGTGGTTATTGATCAATGTGGTTGGTGACCCTTGTGGTTGTTGACCAGTGTGGTTGTTGACCAGTGTGGTTGGTGGCGCTTAAAGTGTCGTGGAATGGTGAGTCTAGAAGCACTGAACCATGTTTCTTTCTATATTCATGATGTCTGAATATTGTATTCCATAAAGTTTTATTGAGGCGTGATAACCTAATTATTGTTACTATATGCAAAATTCTTTATTAACTCAAGATTTACATGTATATTGTTTTTCTTACGATCTCAGATTCTAGAAGCAATGATCCTATCAGTATGGGATCCAAACTCTCGGAACAAGGCACTGAATTCAGACTCTCGGAACAAGGCACTGAATTCAGACTCTCGGGAGATGATAACTACTCATTTATTTCAGAAATGGCTGAACTGGCTCACGATAATGGCACATGTTCTGAGAATGTTGCTGTTGATAATGTTAACAAGTTGTAAATATTGTGTAATTGAAAGGTATGTTTATAATAGTAAAAAAATTGTAAGTAAAATTTGTGAGTAAAATTTGCAGCTGACATTATACAAATATTAAATGAAAAGTAAATAAGAAATAAAGAAAAAATACAATAATAATTGGAGCTTTACGCCAGTAAAATACTTATATTTAAAACAAATGCATATATTAACTATTGCCAAAAATATAATAATTGTAATTAATAGTGCAATGTCATCTGCTTCGGAAATTGAAGTGGAAATTATAATAATAATATTTCTTCCAAGCTAATTTAAACAACAAAATTGTTCAGAAGATTAAGGGCTCTATTTCCATAACACATTTATAGTCATTAATTCATAAACTCTCAAACATTTTCATTTTGAATTACTGATACAATTTGGAATATGCTGATAGAATTAAGTCAACTCTTACACCAGGAACGGTTGAGGGGCCTCAGGGCTGACAACACAGCAAATCAGGCATGACAGGATGGATCTCATCGAAACTTTTTAAATACTGAATAATTTGAAGAATTAAGCCAGACAACTTCTTAAAGAGGTTAGATATAACACAAGCCAGGCGCAAAGGTTTCAAGCTCAACATGGAACAATGTAGAAATGAAACAGGAAATGCTTTTTCTCTCACAGGGGTTATAAACCCATGGAACCGCCTATCTTCCGAATTAGTAAATACCAAAATTGTTGAATTATAAAAAGCTGCTTGAAAAAATCATCAGGACAAATGAGGAGACCTTTGACAACCCGCTGGCTTCCTGTCCTTGTCGAGGGAACTAAAGTGTGACCCTCAGGAAAATTCAGGTATATGTGACTCTACTTTCTGAAACAGTAATGTTGTGTTGCTAATATATACTTTATATTTCTAGACCTTGTTCAGGAATCCTTTCTCATACAGCATTTGGTAGATCCCACACGAGGTAATAACATCCTAAATCTTGTGCTAACTTCAGAAAAGGGCATGATTGATCTAATTCAGGAAGGGGAAAAGCTAACCCTCTCAAGTGATCACCATATTTTAAGATGGGCTACGAATATAGAAACCCGCATAAAGGTAAATGATGATGAATTTCTAGATTACCAATGAGAAGCTTATCAAGGAATGAGACAGGAACTGCAAAACATCTCTTGGAGGTAGCTGATAGGTGAGAATGGCATGGAAGCATCATGGCAAAATTTGAAGAAGGTCACCACGGAACTCGTTCAAAAGTATGTGCCAAAAAGGAGAAAGAAAATAATTGAAACTAGATGGATGACACAGGTCGTAAAACGAGCATTGATAACCAAGAAGAACCTCTGGAGAACGAATAAATCCACGATGCACATGATTGATTATGGGGATATATAAAAGGCCACTAAACTCAGCCACCCAGGAAATCAGATCAGATAAAAAGAAACTACAAAAGAAAACATTCTCAAAACATAAAGAAATATCTAAAATCGTTCTATGCCTACATTAAAAGTAAAACCAAAACAACGGACTTGGTTGGATCCTTAAGAAATGAGACTAACCAAGTTTTAATGGACGATGAAAAGTCGACAAACACTCTGAATGAATGAATAATGTTCACACTAGTAAGGTTAGATGACATCCCATCACCCACACAAATGTTTGAAGGAGGTAATGAGAATGAATTAAAGGATAAATCCATAACATGCAACATAATCAGGAAGAACATTGACAAACTTAAAGACTCAAAATTGTTACGGCCCTCTCGGGTCGCAACTGGGTTCTTACTCTGATGTTGTTAGAGGAAGGGTATCCGGCCCCAAGTTAGTAGTGGCTTTCAAGGGATGTGATCCGTAACGCAAGTAAATTAAAGGGGGAAGGGAAATAAAGTCAAAAACTTAATATAATATAATTATCACCGTCACCAATAAATAAGATATATATGATTACACGGGGGGGGGGGGGTATAAACACTATAATACACGATGTAGTCTTCCTCTGAAGACCCTGGACGTTCTCGGTGCCAAGCTCTTGGTGCTCTCGTGTCCTCACGACGAATCCTTCGAGAATCTTGAGTCTACCCCGGCCACAGGCCAGCCAAAACACAGTTCCACTGGGTGCACCGTCGTGGAGGCCGTCAACCACAAGTCCAGCAGATAGCTGGCAGGTTCTAAATCAGCGACGCTGGTTAGGCCACTCCACGAGCAATACTAGGGTCGCGCCCTAGTCAGGAGCCTCGTGTGATACCACAGATCACTCTCCTTTCCACAACACCCCAGTGGTTAAGCGTCTCCACCAGTCAGTCCCGGGTATGACAATCCTTCAACTGCCGCTTTACAGGCAGGGTAACACCACAGTGTTCATCCGGGGGGTGACTCACAGCTGCTGCAGCAAACACTTGGTGACGAGACGGCTGCCTTGGGTAGACTGATCCAACCTCCATTACAGCAGTCCCAGGTCGACTCTGTAATCAGACACGTCATCAGTAACAGGGACACACTAAAGCACCTCACTTACAGGCTCAGACCCAAACGCCCACCTATCCACTCCATAGATGGCGTTGTCGTCTGAGCACCACCTCACCAGAGGTCAGCAGCGGCTGTGTTGTGAGCTGAACAGGACTGGAAACTGGCCCTGGTGGCCAGTACAGCTCGTCCTCACCAGGTGTCGTCGTCCATTTGGAGGGGGTTTCTGGAGCTGACCCACAGATGGCGTGGTCGTCACTGCTCCAGGCTCGGACGCTGGATTCGGGTCCGTAACAAAAATCCCCAGGTGTGGATGGAATACAATCCAAAGTCATAAAGTAACCGGCAGTAGAACTACGCCTACCGCTGAAATTACTTTTCACAAAATATCTGTACCAAGGGATAGTCCCTCTTGATTGGAAAAATGAAAAAGTTACCACTATTTTAAAAAAAGGCAGAAAGAGCTCTGCACAAAACTACCGGCCGATAGCTTGACATCACTCATCTGCAAGCTCGTGGAGAGAATCCTAAGGGAGAGAATCATTTGACATCTTTCAGTGATAATCTGAACATTTATGTAAAATCGACATAACATGGGTTTGTTTAAAATAGATCCAGCCCTCCAAACCTGTTAACATTCTTAGAAACGGTAACCAGCTACTCAGAAAAAGGACTTCCGGTGGATCTAGTATACATGGATTTTGCTAAAGCCTTTGATAAGGTACAACATAAGTGACTGGCAATGATAGTCTTATTAAAGGCACATGTAATAAATGTAGAATACTAGAATGGGTAAAACAATAGTTAAAACAAAGATACCAAAGAATCGTGCTAAATGGAAAGGAATTTGACTGGATATGGTAAGTACAGCACCACAGGGGTCCATTTTGAGGCCAACCCTTTTTGTCATATATTTCAAAGACAATGACAAGAATATTACAAACCACGTCATGAAATGTACAGATGACACACATATTTATGGTAAAGTGGGAAAGGAAAATAATATTGAAGCCTTATAACGAGACCTACATGAACTCCACAAATGGTCTGAAAACTGGCAAATGCTTTTTAATATCGACAAATGCAAGGCCTGACATGTGGGGCATACCAACCCATGCCACAACTACCAAATTAATAACATTACATTACAGCAGATTGATGAAAGAATGGACCTGGGAATAAAAATCAATCACTCGGTGAAAGTTGCATAACAAGTAGGAGCAGCTGTCAAAAAAGCTACAGAAACCCTTAGAATAATGAAGCGTACCTTTGACTTATAGAAAAATAAGGTAGTAATTAAATTGTGTAAATCTCTCGTGCAATCCCAATTGGATTTCTATATCCATGAATGGAGAACTCATCTTCAGAAGGGCAAAGCTGCTCTGGAGAAAGTGCAACTCCGGGCAACAGAAATAATTCCAGAGCTAAGTTAACTCGCGTATCAGGAACGATTGAAGGCCACAGGACTAACAGCAATGCAAACCAGGCATGAAACCGCGGATCTCATCTAAACTTTTAAAGCACTGAACAAATTGGAAAATTGTTGATCCGGACAATTTCTTCAAAAGGTCAGCTGCAACACAAACAATGAGCAACGGTTTCACGGTCAACAAGCCACAATGTAGGACTGAGAGCAGGAGATGCTTTTTCACCCACAGGATTATAAGCCCATGGAACTGCCTACCCGCTGAAGACGTAAGTGCCAAAACTCTGTTAAATATTAAAATCCAACGGTAAAAGATCATCAAGGCAAATTGAGGGGACGTTCGGCAAGCCACTGGCTTCCTGTACTCGTCAAGTTTCTCGTCCTGTCCATGTAGCCTGTGCTACATGGACATTTCGTTCTGAGTAGCTAAATCTAAAACAACAACAACAGCAGGCCGCACCAGGAGCACAGTTACAGCCCCTCTCCTATGACAGGTAAGTCCACTACGGGCTCACCATAGCCCGTGCTACTTGGAACGTTTTGTTCCCAGTAGCTGAATCTTAAACAACAACAACAACAGCAGCAGGCCCCGGGCGCATTTTCCTCTTCAACTGTCTCATGAACAATTCATGAAGCTCAAGTTACCAAAAACCAAACTACTTAACTATGCAGACGACTTTGTGGTCATTATCAATAGCAAAGGCACCAAGAACCATGCACAAAAATGACTAGATATTATCATCAGGGAAGTGGAACGCATAACAGTGAAAATAAAGCAATAAAATCAAAGCAATGGCCGTTAAAATGAGAACTCAACACATCAGACTCGCAATACAATGACATGAAATTGAGTGGGTTACATCTTTTCAATACCTAGGAGGCATGATAGACAGCCAGTTGAAATTCACTCAAGAAATTGAATATCTTCGGCAACGCTGTAAAGCCAGAAACTCAGTTTTGCGCTCCCTGACAAGTCTTAGAGATGGTGCATCTCTACCAGTACTCAAAATGTACTACGTTTAAGCAGTTAGGTCACTCATTGACTATGCTGCCCCTGCTCTTACATCCCTCAGTGATAACCAATGGGAAAAACTGGAAGTGTCTCAAAATGATGCTCTGCGAACAATGCTTGGAGCACCTATATGGACGCGTTGAAAGAATATAACAATGGAAACCAACTTACCAGCCTTAGAAAACAGGATCAAACAAAGGATAGCCACCATAACAGCAAAACTTGTTGGAACCACCGCCAGACTGTCAATCAAAGATAGCATACACAGATCGCTTCAGAGAAACCTTCAATATAGAACAAGTGCATGGACGGATAATCTGGTCAAGATTCTAGAGAAAGTGGACTTGAAATGAACCATTAAAAACAAAGGGGAAGAAAGACCATGTCAACGCTTTCGGCAGCCTCCTCCATGGGAAGAATCGAACCGAAAGATTAACATTGAAGGATTACCAGTTTTAAAAAAACCAGCATGTGACTCAAAGAGGCTCAAAGCAGTCATAGAACAACAAATGGAAACCGTCTCAAGACCTACAACGACTCACATCTTCACAGATGGATCAGTTGATCAAGAAAGAGGTTCTGCCGGGGCAGCAGTTTACACTACCAACCATGAAGCTTACTGGAGCATGAATAGTGGGTGCTCAACATTGCAAACAGAATTATATGCCTTGAAGGAGGCCACAAACTGTACAATTGAGAATGATTTACATGATGTCATCATTCATACCGACTCTAAATCTTCGCTCCAGGCATTGTTATCCAGCAAGCACAGAGATAATATACAACTCACAGAAATTCCTTTTTTATTAATACATTAGGTTCTGCATTTGTGCAGCTACCCTAGACTATATGATGGGGAGCACAGTGTGTCAAAAAGCTAGCTACGTGATGCTAAGAATTCCCCATCACACAGGATGACTGGTCATACAGAGGCATATGATAAGTAGTCTGCACTGACAGACTCCGTGCTCGTTATGAGGATATCATGAACACAAGAGTGAATAAGGTAGCAGTAATACTAAAAGTCCCTATCTCGCAGGATGGTTAGTCATACAGGGCCATATGTTCAGTAGCCTGCACTGGAAAATTTTGGGAACACTATGAGGATATCTTCAAGAAAATGAGAGTGAATAAAGTAATTGCAAAGCTCCAGGTATCTCATGCTAACTGGTTTGAAAGGTCTAATAACTGGGCATTAGATGATGAAGTGTGGGGAGATCATGTTCTCCCGCAATTTCTGCTCACAGAGTTTGCACCTGGAGTGTTCAGGATTGGGAGATCCGTCACCTGTAGCCACCTGCCACAAGTAATGGTAACCCAACTGGATCCTGGCAACCACTGTGTCGCACAGTCTTGTGGACGTTTTGTGCTGCCTATAGATATAGGTTTCAGATCTGACCAAATCATAGCTTTTGATTTGATATAGGTCGTTTGGAGTCAGTAATTTCTTTCCTATCAGACCTGAGTATTTGGACCAATATAGTTTTGACAGAAGAGATGGGGATACCTAGATCTAATTCAACTTCATCTTTGTTACACGCTAATTTGGCTGCAATGTCTGTCTCATTTTGATGGGTTATATTTATGTGTGATGGTATCCATACAAAGGAGATTCGAGACCCTTTGCTCTGTGCAGCTATTAGGTCATTTATAATTAATTGGTAGTATTAGGTTCTTGCTGTCGATCTTCCAGGAGAAGTTTTCGATTGCTTGAAGAGCATTGAATCACAAAATATTATTCCTCCTCCTCCTCCAATGTTTTTTAATGTACTGGTAGCTAGTTGTAATGCTGTTAGTTCTGCTTGTGTGGAGGTCAGCCAGTTGTTTAACCTAACACTGACAGTCTTTAAGCAAATATTATTTATATAAAACCTACATGCTGCTGCAGTCCGTCAAGTAAACGATTGGACTGAGCCGTCGGTGTAGACACAGTGCTCGTGAGATCTTAAATTCTCGATGGAGGAGGTGATTGCTTCGAGTGTGACAGTTTTGAGAAGAGTAAGAGTCTCATTACCTTTCTTGGTGGCAGGTGTGTATGATACTTGAACGGTGGGGTACAGATAAAGAGGAATATCAGAGACAGGTAGATTGTACTTTAAAGGAATGCTGAATTTAATGAGATTGTAGGCATTTTTGCTCAGCCATTTATCATAAAAGGAGTGAGTTGGTATGTCGGCACCAGTCAATAGGGTGTTAACAGCACTAAATAATTTGTCGCTGAGCAATGCAGATGTAAGGTCTCTCATGACTTTAAGGAAAAAGGTCGAGTTGACTTGCATGATTCTCTGTAGTATGGTTGGAAGCTTCAGTTCTTCCCTCATGTTGATGATTCTTGTGCATCTTGGGGCACCAAGAATTATCCTCATGGCTTCATTCTGTACTACTTCAAGTTTGTCCAACACAGAGGAGGGGAAATTAATTAAGTGCCAAGCATTATAACACAAACTTCATATAGAATAGTCTAGCATATTTAATATTGATACCAATTGTGACGGAGTTCCCCCCCCTTATAATTCTCCCATGCCTGCAGTAAGAGTCATGTCTACTTTTCCCAAGCGTTCTCTACGTTGCAGGCTACAATTTGATATATGGGAGAGAGTGAAGTGTTCTCGGAGACCCGAGAAATTAGTGAAATAGTAATATTTTGGCCTGTGGTTTAGGCCCTTTAGGGAGCCAAGATGGCGCTGGCTTCCCTGATCTCCCGCCAAAACCGTGTGACGTCAGTGGCACCGGATTGGTCACCGACAGCAGTGTGGCACTGGGAGCCAATGAAAACCTCCCGTGGCGAAAGTGACGTCACGAAGGAAGGGGGTCCGGCCAGCGCGCCGGGCTGGCGCCAGCAGTCAGACACGACACGTCATAGAGGTCGGACGTGCGACGAGTGGTCCTGTCTGTCGGACAGCTGTTTCCCACTACCGTGGATTTACGCGTCATCGGAAGTTCGCCAGTACTCTGAGAAGTCTTCCCTAGTTCATGTGTTGAACCAGAAGAGGGAATTGACGGTTATTTGAGCAACAAGTGCTCCAGTCAGGTACTGTGCCAGTAGCAGTGAAGCCGTGCAGTGACGTATATTGACGTCTGTGGCAATTCACCAGTTCGTGACAGCGTAGTGGCTGACAGAGCCACCGGGTAGCTGAGGAAGAGAGGACTATTTGGGGAAACCGAACGACTGTAGCTGAGACGTAGGCGACAGCCGTTGCTGGGAGAAGACGACGGCCAGGAGACCGACTCCAACCTTCAAGAAGTCAAGAAGGAGGACGGACCTGCAGTGAGGAGGCACGGAGACGACGCGCTAAACGGTGGGACGACGAGAGGCTCTGGTAGGACACGACGACGTGTAGTGTGGGGGCGTTCCCGACACGAGGACCAGGAGCTACATCTCGACTCTCATCGGAGGATAGGGTGAAGTAGGTGGTTCTAGTTCCCTCCCCATTCCCCTTTAGTTAGATATATAATTCGGCTATATTATCTAGCCCGAAGATTTTATATGTCGTGAGCAAGTCTCACCTATGTCATGGTAAAGCACCAGGGTGCTAGACAGTACTATCAAGAGTACTTGTAATATTCATGTTGATTATTGGTGTGTACAGACACCAGGAACCAGTGATAAATTTACTGTGTTGTGTATATCTTTCTATAGATTTGTGATATGAACATATAGTGGTAAATTATATATAAGATTATGCCAGTATTTGGAGGTTAGGCTATGTGCCCAGAAACTATTTATTTTCCATGTATTGATGATTGATTTATATACCATATATATGTCTATGTTCATTCAGTGAATAATCATTTGTGAGTACAGTGAATTATTGCGTTATCGCCAACGAGAGAAAGTACTGAAAACTCCAGTGTTAATAGTTCATAATATATTGATGAGTGAAGAACAATGTGAAGCCATTACAGTGAATCATTATAGCATTGATTGTAGAAAAGACTGTTTGAGCCTGAGTACAGTGCAACCGAGTAATCCGGTTTATTTAGCCAATATCGAGTGTGCGAGTTTCTAGTAATATTGGAGAATTTAACGAAACAGCGAATCTAGAAAACAAGCAAAGTTCGCGCGGAGAGGCCATTACGATCAGCTGTTCTTGACACTTGATGAGGAAGGGAGATGTTGCCACCTTATGATCACATAATATCCGTGGGAATTACCGGCCGAGTCAGGATCAGTTGATTTATGATTATTGTGTGGCCTTGTGACATCTTTCATACATTTTAAGTAAAATACAAAACTCTCTTTGTGTTTTTATCATCCCCTCCATTGATCTTGTGGCTATACTATACCTGTAAGCATAGAGTGATAACAATAAGTACCTGCCTGATTCCTGACCTTTGAGTGTGACCTTGCCAAGGCTACCACTGAATACACCAGTCCACTGAGGGTGTTACTGGCCACCTTAAACACCAGTTGGCGATCTTGTGTTTAACCGTAGAGCCCTATTGTTGGGGAGGGCACACGACAGTCGAGGTGAACGAGTCGTGTTCTCACTCTTTCTTAATAAGAGGCCGTTAAGATTGACTGGGAGACTCTCCTGGCGTGCAGTGGCGCCGTGAGGATCGAGGGAAGACCCGCAGGGCTACGGTGAGTTACCTTGAGCATAACTATTGCTCACCCCAGAGTAAGGGTAGAGAATAATAGAGAGGTGAAAACCCCGACATTGGCGACCTCGCCAGGATTTCGATCGGAGTAAAGGTTGCAGTGGTGGTACTTGGCAGTGGTGTTAGAGATCAGGTGCAGGTTAACACTCGTAGCACAAGATGGAGGATGATAAAGTAGCGAGGTTTATTGACTCTAGAGACGAACAGGTGCTGGAAGAGTGCACCAAGGCACAGTTACAGGCTATAGCGGATCATTTTGGAATAAAGCTGAAATCTGCCCGAGTTGGTGAAAGAAGACTAGAGATAATGGCTCAGCTAAAGGCTCGAGACGAAGCTTTGGGGGAGGAACGGCCCCAAACACCTGCCAGTGAGGGTGAACACCTGAGTATTGGTGGAAGCAGCAGGGGATCCAGCGGCAGCAGGCACAGCATTAAGCTGGAAATAATGAAGCTGCAGCTAGAGGCACAGCAGCGCAAAGAAGAGCGAGAGGCACAGCAGCGCAAAGAAGAGCGAGAAGCACAGCAGCGCAAAGAAGAGCGAGAAGCACAGATGAAGCGTGAAGAGCGAGAAGCACAGACGAAGCGTGAGGAGCGAGAAGCACAGCTGCGCCGGGAAGAGCAAGAGCGAGAAGCACAGCTGCGCCGGGAAGAGCAAGAGCGAGAAGCACAGCTGCGCCGGGAAGAGCAAGAGCGAGAAGCACAGCTGCGCCGGGAAGAGCAAGAGCGAGAAGCACAGCTGCGCCGGGAAGAGCAAGAGCGAGAAGCACAGCTGCGCCGGGAAGAGCAAGAACGAGAAGCACAGCTACGCAGGGAAGAACGAGAGCAAGAAGTTAGGCTGAGACAAATGGAAATAGAAGCCAACCAGGAGGTGGAGCTGAAGCGAGCTGAACTGGGACTAGGTGCCCCTGCCCCGCCACAGGAAGACCGACGAGTGAGGGAACGAGACCTGCCGGTCTTTGTGCCTAGTGAAGCCGAAAGTTTCTTCGATCACTTTGAGAGAGTTGCTGCTATGAAGAGGTGGCCGAGGGCGGAGTGGGCGGAGTTGGTCCAAGGGAGGCTCACAGGGGAAGCTCGCCAAGCCTTCACTATGCTCGACTTCCAAGAATGCACTAACTACGATGCGGTAAAACGAGCTGTGCTCCGTTCCTTTAAGCTCACGCCAGAGTGTTACAGAAAGAGGTTTAGAGAATGTACTCGGTTTGCCAGGAAAGTCGTATGCGGAGACGGCGAGGGACATAGAAAGAAAGCTCCTTAAGTGGCTGGACTCTGAAGAAGCAAGGTCGGTCGAAGAGGTCAAGGAACTAATGGCCATGGAAAAGTTTATGTCCGTGCTCTCTCCTGAGATCAGGATGAGGGTAAAGGAGGCGGACATAAAGGACCTGAGGGCCGCAGCCGACCGGGCCGACATGCTAGAAGAAGCCCTACGCCCACGCCGAGAGGGACAGAACCGACCACCCGCATACGTCGGAAACGATAGGAGTTATAGAAGGACGGATGGATGGAGGACAGGAGCGAGTTCTCCCAAGTCCCATTTCTCAAGTTGGAACACCCGAGGATCAAAGGGTGCTGTAGAGCCGATAGGGGAGAACCAAGCTGAGAGCTCGGGAACTGTTACTGCAGGGAAAGAAACGACAAGTGAGGCGGGAAAGACACAGGGTGTGACGGTCTCTGGAGGCAGTGCTAAGACGAGCGGTGGTGGATGGTCTCCGCCGAGGGGCCGCTGCTACAACTGCGGAATACCCGGACACGTCGCGCGGGAGTGCAGACGCTTTAAGCAGCGGGGACACGTTGCTTTAGTGATGTTCGAGGACCAGAGGGCCGAGGGAGTGCGGGATGAACCCGTGCTGAATGGGGAGAAGAAAATTCACCCGTTCATGTGTCAAGGAACCGTAAGGATGGGGGTCGCAGACCCCATCCCAGTGAAGATGCTAAGAGACACCGGGGCTGACTTTACCCTGGTAAGTGAAACCCTGTTCCCCGAGGGTTACGAAAGTACCAGTGTGGGGGTGGCACGGGTGGCCACTGTGGGAGGCCCAGTGAGGATGCCCCTACACCAGGTAACTTTAAATTCCGAATATGGCTGCCAGACCCTAGAGGTGGGAGTCTGTACATCAATGCCCAAGATGGAGGCGCAGGTCATCTTGGGAAATGACGCGTGTGGAGGATATGTCCTCCCGCATCTCGTGAAAAGCGAAGAGTGCCCAGAACAACACGAGGAGACAGGCGAAGATTTGAACGTCTGTGGGGACGAGAAGGGAATCGCACCGGTGGCGATCCCAGTTTGTACTGAGACACCGAGACAACGCGAAGAACCAGGAGGTTGTGGATCTGATGGGGCTGAGGAGTCGATTGACAGCCCTGGGAACAGATCACCTCTGCGTAGGACCCAGAGAACGAGTGGAGGGCGAGAGTAGCCCGAATGGTGAGTTGCAGGTGACACTCACCAGTTTCTCCAGGGGTAAGCCGCACTCGTCTCGGAGAGTTACAGCAGGGGGAGGTCCCCGAATTGGTTAGTAAGGCCGAGGAGGACGTGTGGGTCCTGAGAAGGCTTACTTTCCATTTATATATATTATATATGCCATGCTATTCATGATGAAGGAACGATGGACGCCAGGAGCAACCGTGGGAACGGTGAATAAATATGTCCAGAAGTTCAAAGAACGTCTCACTAGAGCGAAGGGACTGGCTAGGAAACTCCTGAAGAAGGCGCAACGTAAGATGTCGGAGTGGTACGACAGGAGAGCTGCGCAGAGGGATTTTCAGGCCGGATCCAAAGTAATGGTTGTGCTGCCAGGTAAAGGTAGAGCGACCAAGACGCGGTTCAAGAGACCGTACCGAGTGCTGCGACGGTTGGGTCCAGTGTCATACGAGATTGGGAAGCCGGATGGACCCCGGAAGAAACAGGTGTGTCGCAATGGACCGCCTGAAACCTTTCTTCATTGTGGAAGGAAGAGCCGACAAGCAGGACGGAACGTATACCCGAGAAACCCAGCGGAAGACGGGTCTGAGTGTACCGAGGGACCGAGAACTCCCGGAGGAGGAAAGTAAGTGGTCCAGGGCGGACGGCACCAGTCTCACCCGCACTGAGAGTCTGACAAGGATCAAGGTCAAGCACATCAAGGGGAAGGACGACGTAGTAGCGGACTGCCCTATCCCATATGCACTAACCAGACATGACTCTTATTTAAGGGGAGGGGTATGTGACGGAGTTCCCCCCCCTTATAATTCTCCCATGCCTGCAGTAAGAGTCATGTCTACTTTTCCCAAGCGTTCTCTACGTTGCAGGCTACAATTTGATATTGGGGAGAGAGTGAAGTGTTCTCGGAGACCCGAGAAATTAGTGAAATAGTAATATTTTGGCCTGTGGTTTAGGCCCTTTAGGGAGCCAAGATGGCGCTGGCTTCCCTGATCTCCCGCCAAAACCGTGTGACGTCAGTGGCACCGGATTGGTCACCGACAGCAGTGTGGCACTGGGAGCCAATGAAAACCTCCCGTGGCGAAAGTGACGTCACGAAGGAAGGGGGTCCGGCCAGCGCGCCGGGCTGGCGCCAGCAGTCAGACACGACCGTCATAGAGGTCGGACGTGCGACGAGTGGTCCTGTCTGTCGGACAGCTGTTTCCCCACTACCGTGGATTTACGCGTCATCGGAAGTTCGCCAGTACTCTGAGAAGTCTTCCCTAGTTCAATGTGTTGAACCAGAAGAGGGAATTGACGGTTATTTGAGCAACAAGTGCTCCAGTCAGGTACTGTGCCAGTAGCAGTGAAGCCGTGCAGTGACGTATATTGACGTCTGTGGCAATTCACCAGTTCGTGACAGCGTAGTGGCTGACAGAGCCCCGGGTAGCTGAGGAAGAGAGGACTATTTGGGGAAACCGAACGACTGTAGCTGAGACGTAGGCGACAGCCGTTGCTGGGAGAAGACGACGGCCAGGAGACCGACTCCACCCTTCAAGAAGTCAAGAAGGAGGACGGACCTGCAGTGAGGAGGCACGGAGACGACGCGCCTAAACGGTGGGACGACGAGAGGCTCTGGTAGGACACGACGACGTGTAGTGTGGGGGCGTTCCCGACACGAGGACCAGGAGCTACATCTCGACTCTCATCGGAGGATAGGGTGAAGTAGGTGGTTCTAGTTCCCTCCCCATTCCCCTTTAGTTAGATATATAATTCGGCTATATTATCTAGCCCGAAGATTTTATATGTCGTGAGCAAGTCTCACCTATGTCATGGTAAAGCACCAGGGTGCTAGACAGTACTATCAAGAGTACTTGTAATATTCATGTTGATTATTGGTGTGTACAAGACACCAGGAACCAGTGATAAAATTTACTGTGTTGTGTATATCTTTCTATAAGATTTGTGATATGAACATATAGTGGTAAATTATATATAAGATTATGCCAGTATTTGGAGGTTAGGCTATGTGCCCCAGAAACTATTTATTTTCCATGTATTGATGATTGATTTATATACAATATATATGTCTATGTTCATTCAGTGAATAATCATTTGTGAGTACAGTGGAATTATTGCGTTATCGCCAACGAGAGAAAGTACTGAAAACTCCAGTGTTTAATAGTTCATAATATATTGATTGTGAAAATAACATGTGAAGCCATTACAGTGAATCATTATAGCATTGATTGTAGAAAAGACTGTTTGAGCCTGAGTACAGTGTAACAGTAATTCGGTTTATTTGTGCCAATATCGAGTGTGCGAGTTTCTAGTAATATTGGAGAATTTAAAAAACAGCGTGAATCTAGAAAACAAGCAAAGTTCGCGCGGAGAGGCCATTGCGATCAGCTGTTCTTGACACTTGATGAGGAGGGGAGAGTGTTGCCCTCTATGATCGCATAATATCCGTGGGAATTACCGGCCGAGTCAGGATCAGTTGATTTATGATTATTGTGTGGCCTTGTGACATCTTTCATACATTTTAAGTAAAATACAAAACTCTCTTTGTGTTTTTATCATCCCCTCCATTGATCTTGTGGCTATACTATACCTGTAAGCATAGAGTGATAACAATAAGTACCTGCCTGATTCCTGATCTTTGAGTGTGACCTTGCCAAGGCTACCACTGAATACACCAGTCCACTGATGGTGTTACTGGCCACCTTAAACACCAGTTGGCGATCTTGTGTTTAACCGTAGAGCCCTATTGTTGGGGAGGGCACACGACAGTCGATGTGAACGAGTCGTGTTCTCACTCTTTCTTAATAAGAGGCCGTTAAGATTGACTGGGAGACTCTCCTGGCGTGCAGTGGCGCCGTGAGGATCGAGGGAAGACCCGCAGGGCTACGGTGAGTTACCTTGAGCATAACTATTGCTCACCCCAGAGTAAGGGTAGAGAATAATAGAGAGGTGAAAACCCCGACACAATATTCTTACAACTAAGTATTTTCAGTGGTTTTAGTTTTTCTTTTAACTACGGTGTAGATCGTTTACAATGTCACTGTTAATACCAACTCCAAGGTATTTGTGCTGCCTACACGTTTCAATGTTCTGGTTGTTGACCTTGAAAGTTATAGGGACATGAGTTTTCTCTTGGGGATGGAGAAGTCTGGATTTAGTTATAGAGATAACAAGACCACATTCAATGCTTTTAGCAGTGAGTGAATCAAGTAGAGCTTGCAGTCTAGTTTGGGAATTTGCAACAATGCATATGTCATTGGAATAACAGATGACGGCTTCGTAAATAAGTGCAGGAATATCAATTGTTAATTTGTGCATCAGAACATTGAACAGTGTAGAACTTAGCACTCCACCCTGGGGGTGTACCCAACTCGAAGGGTGCACAAAGTTTACTTTTCACACCCATGAAAAGGACTGAGGCGATTCTGTTACTCAGGTAACCCCTGAGCCATATCAACAGCCTTCCCTTAACTCCAAAGAAGCTAGTTGTTCTAAAATTATTTCTCTGTTTGCTGTATCAAAAGCAGTTTGGAGATCAATAAAGGCCGCATGAGAGCTTGGTCCCTCTCTCACAGAAATTCAACTTACAGGAAAAGAAGCCCATAATCTAGGGCTGTCAATCACCCTAAACTGGATGCCAAGTCACATTGGCATAGATGGTAATGCAAAGGCAGATTCACTAGCAAAAACTGCCACTGCTCAACCTGTTGTACAGGTTCACATACCTCCAAGTTTTACACAGACTAAGGAGCAAATCAAGAAGAAAATACTCCCAACTATCAAAAGTCGCCACAGAGCCAAAGTAGCGGAAGGAAGATCCATTGCGATGTGGTACGACGAGCTGTTATGTATCCTAGTCTGGCAAGGCTTGTGTATCTATCAACACTGTATCATATCTAGGGTAAGGCCACTGTGTAGGTAGTTGATGCACCAGAATGCTCCTAGTAAATGACAATTTTAGTAAATAAAAAGGAATGATCAATTAAACACACATGAATATTTAAAATAATAGTCATAAATTGACAAGTTCCAGAAAAATGCACTGATTATATATATATACTAGCTGTAGCCGCCACGCGTTGCTGTGGCTCAGTCTGGTTAAATGATAAAGACAGAAAAGAGAAAGCGCACGTTTCTAATGTGTTTAATTTCACAATGCTTGTGAGTATACAATAATTTTTGTTGTTCAATTGTCTGTGGAGACAGAGATTGTCTGGTTTGCCGACTCTAGAACATGCAACATATAATTGTCCCTATGAGAAGCATTCCATGTCTAGATATAAACGGCACAATTCTAAAGAGTGGCCCCTGAGCTTTGTTGATGGTGATTGCAGATGTCAATCGAATTGGAAATTACAATATCTTAAATTGAAATGGGATATCAGTTGGAATCATAGGAATGCGAGGAATGAGGACATCTTCACCTTTGAAAGGTCTTGTCAAGATTGTTTCTTCTACGACATCGCTGATTAATTTATTTCTGCAAGGCGTGTAGCGTTGCAAAGCTTTAGCTGATTAATATTTCGCAACATGATAATTGGCACGCAGATTTTCAATTGCCGTACGTGTGATGTATCCCTGGCAGATCGAGTGAATTAAAAAATTCTGTTGGATAACTAATCGATTCATCTGCTTCCTCAACAGTGTTGACTGACTTGTATCGAGGAATTACAGGTAATATTTGCCTGAAATCTCCTGCAAGCAATATTAATGCGTTCACAAGTGGTCTGATGTTTCCACGCAAATCTTTTGAATGATCGATCAAGAGCCTCGAGTGATATTTTGTGGGCCATTGTGCATTCATCCCAAACAATAAGTTTACATTTCTGCAATACTTTTCCCTAACCGGATGCTTTGGAAATGTTGCATGTGGGTGTTTCAAAGAATTGCATGTTCAGTGGCAATTTCAAATCGAAGTAGCAGTTCTTCCACCTGGCAACAATGTCGCAGCTATTCCAGACGATGGAAGAGCAAAGCTTATGCCATTTTGGGATCGAAATGCTGCCAGAATCAATCTAATTAGGAAAGATTTACAGTTCCTCCTGACGCATCTAAGAAGATTTCTCCAAACCCGTTATTGACAGTTTTAATTATTTGATTGTAAATGCCTTTTCGCTCAAGTGTTAAGTTAAGAATATTTGAGTGCACATACGACAACAGATCACTCGTGTTGTAATTTTGTTCACGACGCAATTCTACATCGAACGAAGCAGCAGCAGGTCGATTCGGTGATGGCATTTCCAATTGAATGAGAACTTTGTTCGCGATTTCTAAGCACAAATTTTCAACCATTATCAATGCTTCGTTGTGGATTTCTGCTGTGAAATCCATGTTCATATTTAAAATTTCTTTCGTATTCGACGGATAATATCTTCAGCCATGTGCGATTTATATTTCTTCCATATATTCTGTTGGAGATAAAGGAGAGCAGGCGGTCAATATGATTCCTAACAATGCATGAATTTGATTTTGATGTGACGTGTTGGACGCGTCATAAATGCATACATCCCAGTGTCGGTCGTTCTCCAATAAATTCAGAGCTTGACATGCACTACGGGAAGTGGCATGTGTTACGATGTTGACAAATCTCAATTGTTGGAAAACGTTGGACCAGGTACATTTACCAACAGCATACGAAGAAAGAAGCATTCATCTTGATTGGGATGCACTGTGTACAGTCTGCCTATCGTAGTTAATTTGAATATGCCAGGTTGTCTGTCGACTCGGTCTCCTCGTTTTCGTCGTTCAAATGATTTTCTACTGGTATTCTATGTGTAATACGTAGGCACTTCCGAATACAGCAGTGTTTTCGTAAACGCGTCATTTTGACATAACGTGAAGAAAGCAGTTAACGTTGTAGCCAGCGGATTCATAGCTGTTTGTTGTACATTTGCAGCTGTGAAATAAACGTGTTGTCCATTTTCTTGTTTAAAAAAAAAAAACTAACGAAATATTTCAATTCAAACGCAGTTCAATCGACACAGCTCAATTTCACCACTAATTGCACTGAAAAATAAGAAGAACAATTAAAAACCGAAATGAAAAAAAATGAAAAAAGAAACAAATAAGCTTTACCCAAATGAATGGATTGTTAAACAACACAGCTCAATTCCAACGCAACGTCACACAAAATAACTAAATCGAAATGAAAATCGATCAAAATCTATGAAAAATTCAATTTATCAATGCAATCAGAAACATTGAAATAGAATGGTAACATATTTCGTATATCGTGTGTTCTTCTTATGTGCAACAGATGGCGCTGTTTTTCCAAAAACACATGTTTTTACCTTTCACAGGTGTGGCATCTAAATTATAGGTATATAAAAATATGCACGTATTTGAATGGAACGTTGTGTAAAAATTTCAAAGCAATCGGTGAAGAACTTTAGGAGTTTACAGCGTGTGTTGCTCTTATGTCCTACAGATGGCGCTGTTTTTCCAAAAAACATGTTTTTTGCTGTCACAGGTGAAGCATGTATATAATAGGTATATTAAAACATTCGCCTATTCGAATGCAATGTTGTGTCAAAATTTCAAAGCAATCGGTAAAAAGGTTTCGAAGATTTCCCTCACATGAAAAACACCCAAAGAACACAGCTTTAAAAAAAAAAATAGTTTTTTTCCGTCACAGACGTGACATCTATATAGTTTGTATATAAAAACCCGCTCGAATACGAAGGGAACGTTGTGTGAAAATTTCAAGGTAATCGGAGAAAGAACTTTCGGAGATTAGCGATTTTGAACAAACGAACATTTCCATTTTCATTTATACAGATAATCAGTGCATTTTTCTGGAACTTGTCAAATTTATGATTATTATTTTTAAATATATATATATAATATATATATATATATATATATATATATATATATATATAATATATATAATGTCGTACCTAGTAGCCAGAACGCACTTCTCGGCCTACTATGCAAGGCCCGATTTGCCTAATAAGCCAAGTTTTCATGAATTAATTGTTTTCGACTACCTAACCTACCTAACCTAACCTAACCTAACTTTTTCTGCTACCTAACCTAACCTAACCTATAAAGATAGGTTAGGTTAGGTTAGGTAGGGTTGGTTAGGTTCCGTCATATATCTACGTTAATTTTAACTCCAATAAAACAAAATTGACCTCATACATAATGAAATGGATAGCTTTATCATTTCATAAGAAAAAATTAGAGAAAATATATTAATTCAGGAAAACTTGGCTTATAGGCAAATCGGGCCTTGCATAGTAGGCTGAGAAGTGCGTTCTGGCTACTAGGTACGACATATATATATATATATATATAT
This sequence comes from Procambarus clarkii, assembly GCF_040958095.1. NCBI lineage: Eukaryota > Metazoa > Arthropoda > Malacostraca > Decapoda > Cambaridae > Procambarus > Procambarus clarkii. Next base: position 35,904,168 of record NC_091182.1, read on the forward strand.
ATATATATATATATATATATATATATATATATATATATATATATATATATAAATAATATATATATATTGTCGTACCTAGTAGCCAGAACGCACTTCTCAGCCTACTATGCAAGGCCCGATTTGCCTAATAAGCCAAGTTTTCATGAATTAATTGTTTTTCCACTACCTAACCTACCTAACCTAACCTAACCTAACCTAACATTTGGGCTACCTAACCAAACCTAACCTATAAAGATAGGTTAGGTTAGGTAGGGTTGGTTAGGTTCGGTCATATATCTACGTTAATTTTAACTCCAATTAAAAAAAATTGACCTCATACATAATGAAATGGATCGCTTTATCATTTCATAAGAACAAAATTAGAGAAAATATATTAATTCAGGAAAACTTGGCTTATTAGGCAAATCTGGCCTTGCATAGTAGGCTGAGAAGTGCGTTCTGGCTACTAGGTACGACATATGTATATATATATATATATATATATATATATATATATATATATATTATATATATATATATATAATATTATATATATATATATATATTGTTTGTGAGGTTACCACCTCTGGTGCCAATGTGGGGACCCATAGCCTCAGAGAAGAAAATAAAAAGTATTCAGAGGAGACCTTGTGGTTTCTCACTGAACACTAATATTATCTTCTCCTACCACTCCATTCTTTTGTATGTACACATATATATTTACTTTATTTGAACTTTGTTACAAAAAAGGAGTTACATATGGGTTACAAAGATGGTTATCATAGGTTGTCGAGTTCCTCCAGCTCCTCAGATGGCAGGCAGGAACCCTGGATGCAGTGCGAATTTCCCCTCTGTATCGACACACTGAGGCGCTGGAAAAGAAAACTTGCAGCTCTTGGGTCCCTTGTTGTTTCAATGAGCCTAGAGCCCAGATCCTTCAAAAAACTGGTAGCACTTTTACCCCAGGCGCCGAGTATCTCAGAAGCAATGGGGACAAAATTGTAGTGGTGATCCAGTTCTCTATACTTACGGGATTTGGCTGCTTCCCTGTGGGTGGCAGCGCCACCTGGTTGTGCAACACTGAGGTTAATGTAGGTGTTAGCCAGGGTTGATACGCACGTGTAGTCCCATACCAACTGCTTGCCATTCTTCCAGGGGTTCACTGTGATACCATCCAGGCGACCAATAAGAGCATCAGAGTTAAGGGGCGTTAGGTAACGGGGCTCTCTTTCAGCTGGGCATCCGGCTGTGGTGAGGCTCCTCTTGATGATGTCGTTAACTTCACTGTGCCTCGAGTGCCATCCCCCTGTGCTTTGGCAGAGTAGGCCATGGTGGCCGTACCTGTCAGCCACCACCTCGCCGCAAATACACCTATATCTGGTGTGGATTGGGGCAGCAAGGCGGAGGGCCACAGCAATTCGGAGGGCGTGTGGTGTGAGACGCGTGCCAGTTGCCGACATTGGGGTTGCTAACAGGAAATCCCCTGCATGTGGTGCTGCGACTGCTGTGAGGCGAGCAATGTCGTGTTGTGTTGTTGCAGCACCCAGGCACTCTGCAGCAACTTGGTCTACAATGGGGCCATCCCAGCTGGACTGCATGTGGGCTTTTGGGGATGGTGGTTGAGGTGATTGGCCTGCACGAGAGGCCCACTCTGTGGCACAGCGTGTAAAATTGGGATCATGTACACCTGCCAGCTGATGTAAGTGGGCAGGTAGAATTTCCTTCACAAGGTCTCGGATGCTGATAAGGAGGACAGGAAGGCTGGAACAGCGATTTACGTTGCTGTTCGAACTCCGAGGCCCCCAAGTCTTACGGGAAGAGAGACTTGTTTCCACTGTAGGTCATCGAGAGAGAGGTTAAGGGCTTTTTCTAGCATTGATTTCAGTAACCGGTCATACTCACTTAGTTTTTGGCTACTGTAAGATGGTGAACACCTCAGAAAGTAGGTTAACCTGGACCTAACCTGGTTAACCTTCTATATATATATATATATATATATATATATATATATATATATATATATATATATATATCATTACGTATAAGTTAATTTTGTTAAAATTGAGTTAAAATTAACGTAGATATATGACCGAACCTAACCAACCTTACCTGACCTAACCTAACCTATCTTAAGGTTAGCCTAGACTAACCTAGACTAACATAACTAAATCAATAATTTCTGTTCATAATATAATATAAAAATAATATTAAAAATAAACCAATAGGAAACAATTTATGGAAAATATAGAAAATCACTCGGCCTATTAGGCAAATCGGGCCTTGCATAGTAGGCCGAGAAGTGCATTCTGGCTACTAGGTACGACATATATATATATATATATATATATATATATTATATATTATATATATATATATATATATATATATATATATAAAAAGTAGCATAAGTATAAAGTATATATATATATACAAAAAAGTAGCCAGAACGCACTTCTCAGCCTACTATGCAAGGCCCGATTTGCCTAATAAGCCAAGTTTTCCTGAATTAATATATTTTCTCTAATTTTTTTCTTATGAAATGATAAAGTTACCCATTTCATTATGTATGAGATCAATTTTTTTTTATTGGAGTTAAAATTAACGTAGATATATGACCGAACCTAACCAACCCTACCTAACCTAACCTAACCTATCTTTATAGGTTAGGTTAGGTTAGGTAGCCAAAAAAGTTAGGTTAGGTTAGGTTAGGTAGGTTAGGTAGTCGAAAAACAATTAATTCATGAAAACTTGGCTTATTAGGCTAATCGGGCCTTGCATTGTAGGCAGAGAAGTGCGTTCTGGCTACTAGGTACGACATATATATATATATATATATATATATATATATATATATATATATATATATTTATATATATATATATATATATATATATATATATATATATATATATATATATCCAGCTCCCCATGCAGGTGATTTCCTATTAGCAACCCCAATGTCAGCAACCGGCACCAATCTCACACCGCGGGCCCTCCGAATTGCCGTGGCTCTCTGCCTCACTGCCCCAATCCACACCGAGTACAGGTGTATTTGCGGTGAGGCAGAGGCCGACAGGTACGGACGGCATTGCCTTCTCTGCCAAAGGACAGGAGGATGGCATGCAAGACACGGCGAGGTCAATGACATTATTAAGAGAAGCCTTACCACAGTCGGTTGTCCAGCAGAGAGAGAGCCCCGTTACCTAATGTCCCGCAACTCTGATGAGCCGTCAATCGCCCAGACGGAATCACGGTGAACCCCTGGAAGAATGGTAGACAGTTGGTGTGGGACTACACTTGCGTTTCAACTTTAGCCAATACCTATGTTGACTTCAGTGCTACACAAGCAGGAGGAGCTGCCAATCATTGGGAAGCAGCCAAGTCACATAAATACAGAGACCTTGAGCACCACTATAATTTTGTCCCCATTACCTCAGAGACACTTGGTGCCTGGGGTAAAAGTGCTGCTAGCTTTTTGAAGGAGTTGGGGTCTAAGCTAATCGAAATAACTAGAGACCCTAGAGCTGCTAGTTTTCTCTTTCAGCGCCTTAGTGTGGCAATCCAAAGAGGAAATGCTCACTGCATCCATGGTTCCTGCCCGCCATCTGAGGAGCTGTTCAACTTGTGACAAGCAGCCTTGTACCCAGCATGTAATCAATATTGTAACTTTTTTTGTGTAATGACATTTTCAAATAAAGTTAGATAAATACACATATACCAAAAGAATAGGGATGGTAGGAGAAGAAAATATTAACGTGTTCAGTGAGGATCCACAAGGTCTTCTCTGAGTACTCTTTATTTTCTTCTCTGAGGCTATGGGTCCCTACACTTGCACCAAAGGTGGTACCCCTTCTAGGTATATATATATATATATATATATATATATATATATATATATATATATATATATATATATATATATATATATATATATATATATATATATATATATATATATATATATATATAAATATGGAAGGGAGTACCACCTCTAGCTGGAAGAAGGGGGACCCATAGCCTCGGAGGAAACCACGCATAACGCATTAGAGGGAATGTTTTGATCCCCTTGTTATGATCTCAGCCTACAGGAGAAACGAGTCTCCCTCCTTGAGAGTTATTCATCAAGCCTGACCTGATTAGAAGGTCTAGCATATATTGAGGTGATAACCCATATGAAAAATAGTATGGTGGATTCCATGAGCAGTTTAAGATTATGGGCGATGAGGAAGAAAACAAATAAATGACTGGCTAGGAGATGTGGACATTTTGCTGGAGGCGTGAGGCTCGCTTCTGGAAGGGCTTTGACCTCACTTGAGTGCCAGACATCGCAGGGGAAAGCTGCGCTCCGTTGAGCTCCCGTCAGAAGGGAACCCTAGTGATATATCTCGAAGAGAAGAGAAGTGTGTAGACGTGCCAGCTGTGGAACCGAGCTGGGAACGTTGTGGTCTCAAGTCCTGGTCGACGAAGTGTTTATTAAATCGCCCAGAGGCATTATTGTGGGCCGTGGAAGCGCCGTGACCAGACGCCGTCAGAGGAAGAAGCGCCCTCGACCAGTTAATCTGTGGTAAGCACGATATATGCCAGTTCATAGTGATTGCTTGTAGTTGGTCGTGTGCCCAGCGACAGTAGCGATGTTTATTTATAAGTTAGACATGTTTTAATAAGGCAGAAAGCCTGAAATAGGAGAGTGAAGAGGGAGGAACACGGAGCGACGTCCGTCCCCTCTGAGCTCTGACAGACGACTGAGGGAGCCCGGCTCCTGACAGAGGAAGACCCTCCCAGCGAGTGAGGACCGCCGCCAGGCGAGGTGGAGTATGGACCCGCCCAAAACGGGGGAGTCCACTCTCACTGTATGTAGAGGACAGATAGAGGTTGGAGACAAACATATTGTGTGATTATTTTAGTTTATGTGTTAAAGGGGAACATTTTATTGGAGTGTCGATGGGTTGCAGGTTTGTCTTTGGGGAAAGTTGCTGAGAACTTCGAACCCAGCATAGATGAAGTAATTGATGAGACTCCAAGGTAGTGAAGCAGAGGACCTCGAGCTGTGAGGAGAAGCAGTGAAGAGGAGTGTCACGTGCTTCTGTAGAGGTGGTGTAGCAGCCAAGAGAGCTGTGGAGGAACCTAGCAGAAGGGTGAAGCACCGTAGTTGCTCAAGGAAACTTCATGGTAGCAGCCTGGAGGAGCTGCAGATGATCCTGGTAGTGAAGCCCGGAAGAACCTGAAGAGATCAGGGTAGTGAACTTCCAGAGGTGGAAGGGGAAGTTCTGGTGGATTACTTGTAGGGAGTTGATAGTGTTTGGTTGTCATTAGTGTGCAAGACGCAGTGAGAGGTGAGTGGTTGTTTGCTTTCTTATGTCAAGGAGTGTTTTATACTGAAGTTTAGAGTTACAATCGTAGGCTGGATTACCTACAGATGTATACGTTCCAGGACTGACAGTGATAGATTGATCATTGTTGTGTATCAATGAACATTTATACTGATATATGTTATTGCATTCAAATGCTGATTTTCTATATATATATTCTCTTGCTGATGGTGCAACAGTGTATGTAGACTTGATCAACTTGGGGAGGTTGATAGTATCAGGTGGTGAACCAGGAGATAGGATATACCACTTGATAAGCTGATGATAGAGTTCTGATGGTGTTGGAGTGCAACCTGATTGTAATATTATAGAGTATAGGATTCATTATTATTATATGTGTGTATGTATCGTGTATGTGCTTTGTCCAGTAAATGTATCCCAATTTGCTGGTGTTTGCCCTTGTCCTAGTGAGGCTTCCCAGGAGGTAGTAAAGAAGGAGAGAGAGAAAGAACCAAGAACCACTGCTGTGGACAGGGTAGAAGGTAATACAAATAAGCCAAAAGGGATCGAGGAGATCATATTACCTAAGGAGAGAGTGGGGAGTCACAGCGGCTCGAGTGGGTGTGTGCACGTGACAACGAGGCTAGGTGTGGGAGCCGCATCCCCTAAATGTGTGACGTTGAGCCCCTCTCCAAGAGCCAGAAGCGCCAAGGGTGATCTCCTAGTGAAGTATAAGCACTCTACCGAGTTGTGGGTTGGGTTGTCCGTAGAGAAGGATCAACGATGACAACTCACAATTTATAATACCCTCCAATACAGTTTCTGTGTGCTTTTCTCCTACCACCCCCTTCCTTTTTTATTTTTTGTGCTTTATTATGCATTTGATGGTTACAAGATATACATGGGTTGATACAAAAATAATGCAAAAAGGTGCTTAAAGGTTATGGATCTCTTGAAAAACACATCAATGGGAAACATTGATGAATGTCACAGACGGGTTCGATCATTGTTGCAAGTCAAAACTTCTTCGAATTCCTCTGAAGTTGGACTAGTGCCCAAGACGCAACAGGCATTTCCCCTCTGAATCGCAACACTGAGGCGCTGGAACAAGAAACTTTTTGCTCTCTGGTCTTTTGTAGCGCTGATCAATTTGTCCCCCAATTCCTTCAGGAACTTCAGTGCACATTTTTCCCACGAACCGAGGGTCTCCGAGCCGATCGGAACAAAGCTGTAGCAGTGTGCTAGACCTCTGTATTTAATAATTTTCTGCGATTCCCTGAAAGAAGCAGCACCACCGCTTTCACGTGTGCTGTAGTGGAGGTAGGTACTGGCCAGTGTGGCAGCGCACGTGTAGTCCCATACCACTTGCTTACCATCCTTCCAAGGTAGCAAGGTGACCCATCAGGGCGCTTCTGAGGGTCGTTAGGTCTGGATAAGTGTGGTTCTCTTTGAGCCGGGCAGCGGGCTGTGGCGAGGCTCCTCTTGATGATGTCGTTGACTTCTTCATGTCTTGCAATTTTACCCTGTGATTTACGACATACCAGACCATGACGACCATATTGGTCTGCCATCGCAGTTCCGCAGATGCACCTATGTTCGGTGAGGATGGGGGCGGCAAGGCGAAGGGCAACTCCAATGCGGAGAGCGTCATGACTGAGGCGAGTTCCCAGGGCTGCATTGGGCACAGCAAATAAAAAATCCCCGGCGTGAGGTGCTGTTACCGCTAGGAGGCGGGCTTTGTTTTCAGCATCAGCGTTGTCAATCATTGCTGTGACAGTCTTTTCCATTATGGGGCTATCCCAGTGGGCCTGCTTGTGGTCTTTTGGGACTTGTGGTCGGGGTTGAGGGTGTGCAATGGTGTCCCATTGTCTGGCTGCTTCGATGAACGTTTGATCATGAGTTCCCGCTGTCTCTCTCATACGCTCTGGTAGGATCTGCCCTACCAATTCGTTGGCTGCTGTACATGAGGATAAGAATGCTGGAAGTGCTACCTCAGTTGCCTTTCGTATGCCTATCCCTCCAAATCTCACTGGTAGCGTTGCTTGGTCCCACTGACTGTCATCTAAATCTAGGTTGAGCGCCTTCCTGAATATTGACCTGAGGAGCTCATCATATTGATTTAGAAGTGGGTTGCCAAAAGTTGGTGCACACCTTAAGAAGTATGTTAGCCTGGGCAAGGTAAGGCACTTTGTGAGAAGGTAGAGGGCATCGTGGGAGTCCAAGTCCCCAATTCTCTCTTCCATCCTCTTTAGGTCTCTAAACTTTTCGTCAAGGACTGCAGCAATGGCATTGTGGCCCAGAGGTGCTCCGAGTAGTGTGCTGTCGGTAGGTTTAACGACTGAGGCTTCTGGTAGAACTGATTTCACTGCTCTAATGATTACTTCACTGGATGCAATAATTTCGCACTTGGAGGGGTTAAGAACGAGACCCATGGACTCCCCCCGTGTCTTCACCAGCTGTAGGTCTTCTAGCAGGGAATCTTGTGTGCCTGCCAGAGTGCCATCATCCAGGAACCAGATGTTGAGCTCGCTGGACAGTCTGGTTGTAATTTCTCGAACCGCTATGCAAAAGAGGAACGGTGCAAGTGGGTCACCCTGTTGAATTCCCTCTGCTGAGGTGACTTCATGTTTGCCAAACAGGAGGGTTGAGTCTTTGCTGTAGCCTGCTGACACAAACGGGAGAATGCTTGGGCAATGTTCCTGGACTGCAGTGAGGATTGCTTCCCTTTTGACCGAGTTGAAAGCGTTTTAAAATCTAATTTTACTACTGCCTGGTCTTCAGTGAGAGAGCTAATGTAGGCTCGTGCAGCATGAGCCGCTGCTTCACAGCCTTGGGGGACTCCAAACCCCAGCTGGTTGGGTTGCAGCATGGTGGCTGCTTCCATTCGGATACTTGTGACAGCAGCCCTTGCAACTAGGCGGCGAAGGGTATTACCAACGGCAATGGGTCTGATCCCTCCCCCCTTCTTTTTAAGGCACATAGGGATGCACCAAAGAAGAATGGTTTGATTTCATCAGGGATTAACCCGGCGAGGCAGTTGTTGACAAACGTTGTGATTTCTGTCAGGAGCGCTTCTGCAGCTGGGCCAAGAACAGGGTTCACCATTTCCTTCACATGTTGAGGTCTTACCCCTGTGTAGCCTCCTGAGGAGCCCGGGGGAAATGAAACGATGGCTTTATAAACCTCTGACTCCCGGAGGACGAGAGGTTCCTGGTTAGGGGGACCCTGACCTGTGGGGGAGGTCCACCTACGGCCCTGAGGGG